>NW_026014956.1:12500-22500 GCF_020379485.1 Brassica napus
AAATTAGGGTTTTCCTAGTTTCCTTATTTAAACGGAAATCGACAGTGCGAATTTCGGTTCCCACAGTTTGGCGCTAGAAGGAGGGGGGGTTACGGATTACTCTTACTCATGGCCACAAAACACTTGATCGAAACAATGTTTGGATATATGAAAGACAAACTCACAACACTGACTGCTCCTATGGCCAACGCTTACGCAAACGCCGTAGTTTTCAACAAAATCGAAAACTTAGTCGCGACCTTCCGCCACAGGAAGAGCACTAAAACAAGCTCGCGATTTCTCCCTGTAAACAAGAAGGGAAACGATAAATCTTATCAAGCCAACTCTCCACGCGCTACATAGCGACCTGTAAGGCCTCAGAAAGGTCCTCCTTTGGGTTCTCTTTTGAATCCTTGTCGAAACACTTTTCGTTTCGTCTCAATCGGAGTTTCCGTTGAGATTTTACGACGAAAACAAGTAGGACTCTTCTCGGCTTGCTTCCACTCGCTACGTAGCGACCTGTCAGACTGTCAGTCGCTACGTAGCGACCTGTAAGGCCTCAGAAAGGTCCTCCTTTGGGTTCTCATTTGAATCCTCGTCGAAACGCTTTTCGTTTCGTCTCAATCGGAGTTTCCGTTGAGATTTTACGACGAAAATAAGTAAGACTCTTCTCGGCTTGCTTCCACTCGCTACGTAGCGACCTGTCAGACTGTCAGTCGCTACATAGCGACCTGTAAGGCCTTAGAAAGGTCCTCCTTTGGGTTCTCTTTTGAATCCTCGTCGAAACGCTTTTCGTTTCGTCTCAATCGGAGTTTCCGTTGAGATTTTACGACGAAAACAAGTAGGACTCTTCTCGGCTTGCTTCCACTCGCTACGTAGCGACCTGTCAGACTGTCAGTCGCTACGTAGCGACCTGTAAGGCCTCAGAAAGGTCCTCCTTTGGGTTCTCTTTTGAATCCTCGTCGAAGCACTTTTCGTTTCGTCTCAATCGGAGTTTCCGTTGAGATTTTACGACAAAAACAAGTAGGACTCTTCTCGGCTTGCTTCCACTCGCTACGTAGCGACCTGTCAGACTGTCAGTCGCTACGTACCGACCTGTAAGGCCTCAGAAAGGTCCTCCTTTGGGCTCTCTTTTGAATCCTCGTCGAAACACTTTTTGTTTCGTCTCAATCGGAGTTTCCGTTGAGATTTTACGACGAAAACAAGTAGGACTCTTCTTGGCTTGCTTCCACTCGCTACGTAGCGACCTGTCAGACTGTCAGTCGCTACGTAGCGACCTGTAAGGCCTCAGAAAGGTCCTCCTTTGGGTTCTCTTTTGAATCCTCGTCGAAATGCTTTTCGTTTTGTCTCAAACGGAGTTTCCGTTGAGATTTTACGACGAAAACAAGTAGGACTCTTCTCGGCTTGCTTCCACTCGCTACGTAGCGACCTGTCAGACTGTCAGCCGCTACGTAGCGACCTGTAAGGCCTCAGAAAGGTCCTCCTTTGGGTTCTCTTTTGAATCCTCGTCGAAGCACTTTTCGTTTCGTCTCAATCGGAGTTTCCGTTGAGATTTTACGACAAAAACAAGTAGGACTCTTCTCGGCTTGCTTCCACTCGCTACGTAGCGACCTGTCAGACTGTCAGTCGCTACGTAGCGACCTGTAAGGCCTCAGAAAGGTCCTCCTTTGGGCTCTCTTTTGAATCCTCGTCGAAACACTTTTTGTTTCGTCTCAATCGGAGTTTCCGTTGAGATTTTACGACGAAAACAAGTAGGACTCTTCTTGGCTTGCTTCCACTCGCTACTTAGCGACCTGTCATACTGTCAGTCGCTACGTAGCGACCTGTAAGGCCTCAGAAAGGTCCTCCTTTGGGTTCTCTTTTGAATCCTCGTCGAAACGCTTTTTGTTTCGTCTCAATCGGAGTTTCCGTTGAGATTTTACCACGAAAACAAGTAGGACGCTTCTCGGCTTGCTTCCACTCGCTACGTAGCGACCTGTCAGACTGTCAGTCGCTACGTAGCGACCTGTAAGGCCTCAGAAAGATCCTCCTTTGGGTTGTCTTTTGAATCCTCATCGAAACGCTTTTCGTTTCGTCTCAATCGGAGTTTCCGTCGAGATTTTACGACGAAAACAAGTAGGACTCTTCTCGGCTTGCTTCCACTCGCTACGTAGCGACCTGTCAGACTGTCAGTCGCTACGTAGCGACCTGTAAGGCCTCAGAAAGGTCCTCCTTTGGGTTCTATTTTGAATCCTCGTCGAAACGCTTTTCGTTTCGTCTCAATCGGAGTTTCCGTTGAGATTTTACGACGAAAACAAGTAGGACTCTTCTCGGCTTGCTTCCACTCGCTACGTTGCGACCTGTCAGACTGTCAGTCGCTACGTAGCGACCTGTAAGGCCTCAGAAAGGTCCTCCTTTGGGTTCTCTTTTGAATCCTCGTCGAAACGCTTTTTGTTTCGTCTCAATCGGAGTTTCCGTTGAGATTTTACGACGAAAACAAGTAGGACGCTTCTCGGCTTGCTTCCACTCGCTACGTAGCGACCTGTCAGACTGTCAGTCGCTACGTAGCAACCTGTAAGCCTCAGAAAGGTCCTCCTTTGGGTTGTCTTTTGAATCCTCATCGAAACGCTTTTCGTTTCGTCTCAATCGTAGTTTCCGTCGAGAATTTACGACGAAAACAAGTTGGACTCGTCTTGGCTCCCTTCCACTCGCTATAGCGACCGAGATGACATCCTCACTCGCTATAGCGACCTGTCAGGCCTCAAAGGGTCCTCCTTTGCGTTCTCCTTTGAATCCTCATCGAAACGCTTTTCGTTTCGTCTCAATCGGAGTTTCCGTTGGGATTGTACGACAAAAACAAGTAAAACTCATCTTAAACTCCTTGGCTTGTTCCTGCTCGCCCTACCTCCATATTTGCGTTCACTTTCGAATCTCGATCGAAACGTCTCTTGTTTCGCCGCGATTGAAGTTACCATTGAGACTTTATGATCTAAAAAAAACCCGCAAAGACTTGTTTTCTCGCATGGATTCAGATAAATCGTATAAAACAGCAACGGTTAACTTAACACCTTAGCCGCCTTAACTATACGATTACGTTGAACCTTTTTACAAAAATCGACGTCTTATCTAAGGAGAAGATAACAGTCAAGTTCGGAAGATAAATGTCAAGTTTCAAAGGATAAACACCAATATCGGAAATGGCGAACATACACGAGAATAGGAAACGGAAATGAGCACGCAAAACTGAGAAGGGACAAAACTGCATCTTCGAGAGAACTCAGATCTTGCAAACCGATCTAAACTCTCCGAAAGTCGAGAAACGATCGCCACGCATATCAAGCTCGCTTCCTAAAGAGAGAAAAAGTTAGAGACATGAACGTCGTCTTAAAACCGATTCGTTTCTGGCAATTTTCTCGGAACCGACATATCCCAAGTCGTCAACGTGGAAACACCCAAATCACAGTCCAAGCGTCGTCTATAAATCGTCCCGAATTATCGATCATTCCAAACATCAGAAGAGGAAACGTACACAACCCTTCAAAGTATCGGTTCAACCGTTTTCTTTCGTAAAAAAAAAAAGGGAGAGTAGGTACGTATACTATACTTGTATACTCCCAAACTTCAAAAAAACTTCTGCAAATCGTCAAGAATAGGCAAACGACAATCTTAATATTCGTCTAAAACGCTAGAAACATATCCAGACGATGATGAACATAATCTCAAAAACTATACATCATTTCTTATCGCAATCATGCGTACGGAAAACTTGTACCAATATCAAACTGAAACTCGACGATTAGCCAAAGTGAAGTGATCTTTGGTGAGATGATCACGTCCCTGAATGTTCTCCAATGATTGTGATGTTATTTCATAAGCAGTGGATTGAGTGATACTTCTAAGAGTTGCGGAATGACTCTTGGACTATCAAGGGTTTGCTTGCAAGGTAAGGATCAAGGATCCGAAATACACTTAGAACAAGCTTGATCAAACAAGATTCAGAGAGAATTTTTATTAGAAAAGAGTTTGATGATTTTATTGAGAGTTTTGATCAGAATATAAAGAGAAGAAGACTGTACATGCACAGCTTCTTGGAAACACACAAAACAATTAAAACAAAGACTAAGTTTAAATTTGAAAATAAGAAAAGGCTCCTGGTTTCTTCATGCACGAAATTAGGGTAGGAAATGGGCCTGGTTCAGGCTTAGTTTCATCAAGAGGCTCATGTATAAGTGTTGTGTCCAAGCCTCATTAAAAACCTTGTTTGGAAAACCCATTGGGACAAAACCAAACTAAGGAAAAGAGTGCAAGTCACAACACCTCTCTTGATGATTGTCTTAGATGGCTTGAATCACAACCAGAGTGGTTGGATAAGCACACTCTAGACTGCCATGGATAGTGTGAAGTAGTTGATGAAGAGCTTGTCGAAATCTTGCTTGCTTTGATCTTGTCATTGGACCAATAGGTACTTCTAGGTCCTTCTCATTTGTTTCTTCAGGTTCAAGCAGATCCCTGGTTCTTTCTTCAACTTCCTTAAGCTCTGGTTCAAGCTGATCCATCTCTTCAGTTCCATTGCTAGCCAAGATCACATCATCCTCTCCCACTTGAGAAGGATTTGACCTCAAATCCGTTTCTTCTGCACAATAAGGAACTAAATCAGTAACATTGAAGCTTGAACTAACGTTATACTTACCTTGGAGATCCAGTTGATAGGCATTGTTGTTGATCTTCCTGATGACTTTGAAAGGACCATCCAATCTAGGCATAAGTTTAGATTTTCTTTCATTAGGAAATCTGTCCTTCCTCAGGTGTATCCAAACTAAGTCTCCTTCTTCAAAGATCATCTCCTTTCTTCCTTTGTTAGCATACTCAGCATACAACTTGGTCTTGTTTTCTATATTGATCCGTGCCTTCTCATGTATCTGCTTAACAAGTTCAGCTTTCTTTTGTCCATCCAAGCTAACTCTTTCACTCAAAGGTAAAGGCATTAGATCCAAAGGTGTTAAAGGATTGAAACCATAGACAATTTCAAATGGAGAGAACTTAGTTGCAGAATGCTTAGCATGATTATAAGCAAATTCTACATGTGGCAAACATTCTTCCCAAGTTCTAAGGTTCTTTTTAATCAATGCACGCAACAAGGTAGACAATGTTCTATTGACAACTTCAGTTTGTCCATCAGACTGCGGATGACAGGTAGTAGAGAAACACAGTTTAGTTCCTAATTTAGACCACAAGGTTTTCCAAAAAAAGCTAAGAAACTTAGTGTCTCTATCAGAAACAATTGTCCTAGGCATTCCATGAAGTCTAACAATTTCCTTAAAGAACAGATTAGCAACATTCACAGCATCATCCGTCTTATGACATGGAATAAAGTGAGCCATTTTAGAGAACCTATCAATGACTACAAACACAGAATCTCTTCCAGTTTTCGTTCTAGGTAACCCAACAACAAAATCCATTGAAATGTCATGCCATGGATGCAAAGGAATGGGTAAAGGAGTATACAGACCGTGGTTCTGGACTTTGGACTTAGCCTGTTTGCAAGTGACACACCTTTCGCAAGATTTTTCTACATCTCTCCTCATATGTGGCCAATAGAAGTGCTCTTGCATTACATTCAGTGTTTTAGCCACGCCAAAGTGTCCTCCACGTCCACCTGCATGAGCTTCCTTGACAAACAAATCTCTCAAAGAGGAGTTAGGCACACATAGTCTATTTTCAAAGAAGAGAAAACCATCACTCTTGAAGTATTTACCACGACCAAACTTCTCACAAGAAGCATATATTTCCTTAAAATCAGAATCAGTGGCATATAAAGTTTTGATATGTTCAAATCCAAGTAGTTTGGTTTCAAGAGTGTTTAAGAGAACATACCTTCGAGATAGTGCATCAGCAACTATATTTTCCTTACCTTTCTTGTACTTGATCACATAAGGAAAGGTTTCTATGAATTCAATCCATCTAGCATGTCTCTTGTTCAGTTTTTGTTGTCCTTTGAGATGTTTGAGAGACTCATGATCAGTGTGGATGACGAACTCCTTTGGCCAGAGATAGTGTTGCCAAGTTTGCAAAGCCCTCACAAGCGCATAGAGCTCTTTGTCATACGTTGGATAGTTCAGAGTAGCCCCTCCAAGCTTTTCACTAAAGAAAGCTATAGGTTTCTTCTCCTGCATAAGCACAGTACCTACACCAACACCAGATGTATCACATTCTATTTCAAATGTTTTAGAAAAATCAGGGAGAGAAAGAACTGGTGAATTGGTGAGTTTCTCTTTTAAGGCTTGGAATGCTTCTTCTTGTGCTTGTTCCCACTTGAACCCCACGTTTTTCTTGATTACTTCAGTCAGTGGTGCAGCCAAAGTACTAAAATCTTTGACAAATTTTCTGTAGAAACCGGCTAGACCATGAAAGCTTCTCACTTCACCAACTGTCTTTGGGCTTGGCCATTCTTTGATTGCTTTAATCTTTTCTTTATCAACCTGGATACCTTCTGCACTCACAACAAAACCTAAAAAGACAAGGTTATCTGCTCCAAAAGTACATTTCTTTAGATTAGCAAACAAGGATTCTTTTCTAAGTACTTCTAGAACCTTTCTAAGATGCTCAATATGTTCATCCAAGTTCTTACTGTAGATCAGAATGTCATCAAAGTAAACCACAACGAAATGACCTATAAATGATCTAAGAACATGGTTCATTAGTCTCATGAAAGTACTAGGTGCATTCGTCAGCCGAAATGGCATCACTAACCATTCATATAACCCTTGTTTTGTTTTAAAAGCGGTTTTCCACTCATCACCCTCTTTCATTCTAATCTGGTGATACCCACTTTCCAAATCAACCTTAGAAAAGATGCTAGAACCATGCAATTCATCAATCATATCATCTAATCTAGGAATGGGGTGTCGATACTTTACAGTGATATTGTTGATGGCTCTGCAATCGACACACATTCTCCAACTACCATCTTTCTTTGGTACAAGCAAGACTGGAACTGCACATGGGCTCATGCTTTCACGGATATGACCTTTCTCCATAAGCTCAGTGACTTGTTGTTGTAGTTCCTTGGTCTCCACAGGGTTGGTTCTATAGGCTGGCTTGTTTGGAAGTGAAGCTCCTGGAATAAAATCGATTTGATGCTCTATTCCTCTGATAGGTGGTAATCCTTGTGGAGCTTCTTCTGGAAAAACATCTTTGAATTCCTGCAAAAGCATCTGTATTTTGCTAGGAAGATCCTGCACTGGCTTTGTTATGTTTAGGCATTCTTTAAAAACAAATAGCAAGTGAGGTAAAGAACTTCCCTTTGGTTGAAGCAACAGATTGGCAGGTTGTTTTGTCTTTGGTTCTGATGAAGCTTTATTTTTCTTCAAAGCTATCTGATCAAGATGGACTTCTTGCGGTGTTAAAGGAACTAAGACAGTCTTCTTTCCCTTGTACTCAAACGAGTATCTGTTTGTGAACCCATCATGAAGAGTTCTTCTATCGGATTGCCAAGGCCTTCCAAGCAGTATGTGTCCCGCATCCATTGGTAAGACATCACACAATATCTCATCCTCATACTTCCCAATAGACAATGGTATCTTGACTTGGTGTTTCACCTCAGCTCTCCTTCATCATTAAGCCACTGTAACTTGTAAGTTGTTGGCCTTTTCATGATCTTCAGACCAAGTTTCTCAACCATGGTTTCACTTGCAGCGTTGGTACAGCTTCCTCCATCTATAACCAAACTGCACACCTTGCCTTGAACCATACAGCGAGTATGAAACAGATTCTCTCTTTGCTCATCTCCAACAATCTTGGCTTGCAGATTCAGTGTTCTTCTTGCGACAAGTAACTCTCCACGAGCTGGCATCTCCACTCTTTCTTCTTCAGACTCAGATTGTTCCTCTTCCTCTGATTCAATCTCCCCATTATCTCTGATGAGTATTACCCTTTTGTTGGAGCAGCTACTGGCATAGTGTCCATAACCTTTACACTTGTAGCACTGTATGTCTCTGGTTTTGGATGCAGTGGCTACTTCCTTTCCTTTAATACTTTGTTCCTCCCCTTTAGGCTTGGAGAATGGTTTGGATTCTCTGGTCTTTTCGTCCTTCTGGTAGTGTGGCTTGCTTGTTCCATAGCTAGACTTGTAACTTCTTCTTTTCAACTGCTGTTCAAACATAATTGCCTTGTGCAGAAGCTCTTCCATCTCAACATAATGATGAACTTCAAGTCTGTCCATGATGTCTCGGTTTAGACCACCCATGAATCTGGCCATTGTTGCTTCTCTGTCTTCTTGTATATCAGCTCTCAGCATAAGGGTTTCCATCTCCTTATAATATTCTTCAACTGATTTACTTCCCTGAGACAATGTTCTGAGCTTGAAGTGCAGCTCTCTGTGGTAATGGCTTGGTACAAATCTCTTCCTCATAATCACCTTCATCTGGTTCCAGGTTTCAACAGGAAAATCTCCAGCCCTTCTTCTTGCTGTAACCAAGTTATCCCACCAACTTAGCGCATACTCTTTGAACTCAGTAGGAGCAAGTTTCATTTTGTACTCTTGTGTGTAGTTTCTACAATTGAACACAAGTTCAATCTTCTTTTCCCACTCTAAATACTCTTCAGGATCAGCAGTGCCTTTAAACTCAGGAATCTTCAGTTTCAAACCACCAAGAGGATCATTGGTTTGTGGCCTTGCTTCTTGATTACGTCTCCTTCTCCTGGTGCCATTGGATATGTTGTTATGACTATAATAGCTTTCTGAAGCAGACTGATTTGGACTCCTCCTAGATCTCTCACGTTCTGAATGGGAAACCTCAGTTCTGAAGTTTTCTAGTCTCTGATCCATCAAAGTAATCATCACAGTATTCATGCGTGCAGTCAAAGCATCAAGTAGTAGTTGATCCATTCCATTGTTCTGACTGCTTTCTTCTCCCATGGTTCCTGTTGAATTTCCAAACACAAAACCAGTAAAAGAGATCACAGAAATATAATATAACAGAAAGTAATAGGATTGAATCTAGAATAATCAGATTTCTGAAATTTTTTATGAAGAACCCTAGTTCTTTTCTCTGTAATTTCGAAAATCTACTCAGATTATTTAGCAATTTAAAAACTTTTTCTAGGTAGATCTGACCCTAATAAACACGTTTCTAACAAGATCTAGGTTTTAGAACAGATCTGATAACAGAATATGAAAAGTCTAAAAGTTGCAGATCTGGAAAAAAACACAACCTGATGATGGAGATCTGCTCTGATACCACTTGAAGTGATCTTTGGTGAGATGATCACGTCCCTGAATGTTCTCCAATGATTGTGATGATGAAATAAGCAGTGGATTGAGTGATACTTCTAAGAGTTGCGGAATGACTCTTGGACTATCAAGGGTTTGCTTGCAAGGTAAGGATCAAGGATCCGAAATACACTTAGAACAAGCTTGATCAAACAAGATTCAGAGAGAATTTTTATTAGAAAAGAGTTTGATGATTTTATTGAGAGTTTTGATCAGAATATAAAGAGAAGAAGACTGTACATGCACAGCTTCTTGGAAACACACAAAACAATTAAAACAAAGACTAAGTTTAAATTTGAAAATAAGAAAAGGCTCCTGGTTTCTTCATGCACGAAATTAGGGTAGGAAATGGGCCTGGTTCAGGCTTAGTTTCATCAAGAGGCTCATGTATAAGTGTTGTGTCCAAGCCTCATTAAAAACCTTGTTTGGAAAACCCATTGGGACAAAACCAAACTAAGGAAAAGAGTGCAAGTCACAACACCTCTCTTGATGATTGTCTTAGATGGCTTGAATCACAACCAGAGTGGTTGGATAAGCACACTCTAGACTGCCATGGATAGTGTGAAGTAGTTGATGAAGAGCTTGTCGAAATCTTGCTTGCTTTGATCTTGTCATTGGACCAATAGGTACTTCTAGGTCTTTCTCATTTGTTTCTTCAGGTTCAAGCAGATCCCTGGTTCTTTCTTCAACTTCCTTAAGCTCTGGTTCAAGCTGATTCATCTCTTCAGTTCCATTGCTAGCCAAGATCACATCACAAAGTATTGAAGCCTT
>NW_026014956.1:67500-79314 GCF_020379485.1 Brassica napus
TCCTGTTTTGATTGGAACGACGATGAAGCTGTGCTATTCCCAAACTGGGAAACTGGAATCACCTGATTTGAAAGTGGAATAACTTCTTCATCCCAACTCCTATGAGATTTATTCAACTTCCTGGTGATTCTGCACCACTTTATGTATCCAAATCAAGCTTCTTACAAAGAGATTCATCCGGGTTTGATTGGAACGACAAAGAAGCTGTTCTATTCCCAAACTGGGAATCTGGAATCACCTGATTTGAAAGTGGGATAACTTCTTCTTTCCAACTCCTATGAGATTTATTCAACTTCCTGGTGATTCTCCACCACTTTATGTATCCAAATCAAGCTTCTTACAAAGTGATTCATCCTGGTTTGATTGGAACGACGAAGAAGCTGTCCTATTCCCAAACTGGGAATCTGGAATCACCTAATTTGAAAGTGGGATAACTTCTTCTTTCCAACTGTTATGAGATTTATTCAACTTCCTGGTGATTCTCCACCACTTTATGTATCCAAATCAAGCTTCTCACAAAGTGATTCATCCTGGTTTGATTGGAACGACGATGAAGCTATGCTATTCCCAAACTGGGAAACTGGAATCACCTGATTTGAAAGTGGAATAACTTCTTCATCCCAACTCCTATGAGATTTATTAAACTTCCTGGTGATTCTCCACCACTTTATGTATCCAAATCAAGCTTCTTACAAAGTGATTCATCCTGGTTTGATTGGAACGACGAAGAAGCTGTCCTATTCCCAAACTGGGAAACTGGAATCACCTGATTTGAAAGTGGGATAACTTCTTCTTTCCAACTCGAGATTTATTTAACTTCCTGGTGATTCTCCAACACCTTATATATCCAAATCAAACTTCTCACAAAGTGATTCATCCTGGTTTGATTGGAACGACAAAGGAGCTGTCCTATTCCCAAATTGGGAAACTGGAATCACCTGATTTGAATGTGGGATAACTTCTTCTTGCCAACTCCTATGAGATTTATTCAACTTCCTGGTGATTCTCCACCACTTTATGTATCCAAATCAAGCTTCTCACAAAGTGATTCATCCTGGTTTGATTGGAACGACGATGAAGCTGTGATATTCCCAAACTGGGAAACTGGAATCACCTGATTTGAAAGTGGAATAACTTCTTCATCCCAACTCCTATGAGATTTTTTCAACTTCCTGGTGATTCTGCACCACTTTATGTATCCAAATCAAGCTTCTTACAAAGAGATTCATCCGGGTTTGATTGGAACAACAAAGAAGCTGTTCTATTCCCAAACTGGGAATCTGGAATCACCTGATTTGAAAGTGGGATAACTTCTTCTTTCCAACTGCTATGAGATTTATTCATCTTCCTGGTGATTCTCCACCACTTTATGTATCCAAATCAAGCTTCTCACAATGTGATTCATCCTGCTTTGATTGGAACGACGATGAAGCTGTGTTATTCCCAAACTGGGAAACTGGAATCACCTGATTTGAAAGTGGAATAACTTCTTCATCCCAACTCCTATGAGATTTATTCAACTTCCTGGTGATTCTCCACCACTTTATGTATCCAAATCAAGCTTCTCACAAAGTGATTCATCCTGGTTTTATTGAAACGACGATGAAGCTGTCCTATTCCCAAATTTGGAAACTGGAATCACCTGATTTGAATGTGGGATAACTTCTTCTTGCCAACTCCTATGAGATTTATTCAACTTCCTGGTGATTCTCCACCACTTTATGTATCAAAATCAAGCTTCTCACAAAGTGATTCATCCTGGTTTGATTGGAACGACGAAGAAGTTGTCCTATTCCCAAACTGGGAAACTGGAATCACCTGATTTGAAAGTGGGATAACTTCTTTATCCCAACTCCTATGAGATTTATTCAACTTCCTGGTGATTCTCCACCACTTTATGTATCAAAATCAAGCTTCTCACAAAGTGATTCATCCTGGTTTGATTGGAACGACGAAGAAGCTGTCCTATTCCCAAACTGGAAACTGGAATCACCTGATTTGAAAGTGGGATAACTTCTTCTTGCCAACTCCTATGAGATTTATTCAACTTCCTGGTGATTCTCCACCACTTTATGTATCCAAATCAAGCTTCTCACAAAGTGATTCATCCTGGTTTGATTGGAACGACGAGAAGCTGTGCTATTCCCAAACTGGGAAACTGGAATCACCTGATTTGAAAGTGGGATAACTTCTTCATCCAACTCCTATGAGATTTATTCAACTTCCTGGTGATTCTCCACCACTTTATGTATCAAATCAAGCTTCTCACAAAGTGATTCATCCTGGTTTGATTGGAACGACGAAGAAGCTGTCCTATTCCCAAACTGGGAAACTGGAATCACCTGATTTGAAAGTGGGATAACTTCTTCTTGCCAACTCCTATGAGATTTATTCAACTTCCTGGTGATTCTCCACCACTTTATGTATCAAATCAAGCTTCTCACAAAGTGATTCATCCTGGTTTGATTGGAACGACGAAGAAGCTGTCCTATTCCCAAACTGGGAAACTGGAATCACCTGATTTGAAAGTGGGATAACTTCTTCTTGCCAACTCCTATGAGATTTATTCAACTTCCTGGTGATTCTCCACCACTTATGTATCCAAATCAAGCTTCTCACAAAGTGATTCATCCTGGTTTGATTGGAACGACGAAGAAGCTGTCCTATTCCCAAACTGGGAAACTGGAATCACCTGATTTGAAAGTGGGATAACTTCTTCTTGCCAACTCCTATGAGATTTATTCAACTTCCTGGTGATTCTCCACCACTTTATGTATCCAAATCAAGCTTCTCACAAAGTGATTCATCCTGGTTTGATTGGAACGACGAAGAAGCTGTCTATTCCCAAACTGGGAAACTGGAATCACCTGATTTGAAAGTGGGATAACTTCTTCTTGCCAACTCCTATGAGATTTATTCAACTTCCTGGTGATTCTCCACCACTTTATGTATCCAAATCAAGCTTCTCACAAAGTGATTCATCCTGGTTTGATTGGAACGACGAAGAAGCTGTCCTATTCCCAAACTGGGAAACTGGAATCACCTGATTTGAAAGTGGGATAACTTCTTCATGCCAACTCCTATGAGATTTATTCAACTTCCTGGTGATTCTCCACCACTTTATGTATCCAAATCAAGCTTCTCACAAAGTGATTCATCCTGGTTTGATTGGAACGACGAAGAAGCTGTCCTTCCCAAACTGGGAAACTGGAATCACCTGATTTGAAAGTGGGATAACTTCTTCTTGCCAACTCCTATGAGATTTATTCAACTTCCTGGTGATTCTCCACCACTTTATGTATCCAAATCAAGCTTCTCACAAAGTGATTCATCCTGGTTTGATTGGAACGACGAAGAAGCTGTCATATTCCCAAACTGGGAAACTGGAATCACCTGATTTGAAAGTGGGATAACTTCTTCTTTCCAACTCCTATGAGATTTATTCAACTTCCTGGTGATTCTCCACCACTTTATGTATCCAAATCAAGCTTCTTACAAAGTGATTCATCCTGGTTTGATTGGAACGACGAAGAAGCTGTGCTATTCCCAAACTGGGAAACTGGAATCACCTGATTTGAAAGTGGGATAACTTCTTCATCCCAACTCCTATGAGATTTATTCAACTTCCTGGTGATTCTCCACCACTTTATGTATCCAAATCAAGCTTCTTACAAAGTGATTCATCCTGGTTTGATTGGAACGACGAAGAAGCTGTGCTATTCCCAAACTGGGAAACTGGAATCACCTGATTTGAAAGTGGGATAACTTCTTCATCCCAACTCCTATGAGATTTATTCAACTTCCTGGTGATTCTCCACCACTTTATGTATCCAAATCAAGCTTCTTACAAAGTGATTCATCCTGGTTTGATTGGAACGACGAAGAAGCTGTGCTATTCCCAAACTGGGAAACTGGAATCACCTGATTTGAAAGTGGGATAACTTCTTCTTCCCAACTCCTATGAGATTTATTCAACTTCCTGGTGATTCTCCACCACTTTATGTATCCAAATCAAGCTTCTCACAAAGTGATTCATCCTGGTTTGATTGGAACGACGAAGAAGCTGTGCTATTCCCAAACTGGGAAACTGGAATCACCTGATTTGAAAGTGGGATAACTTCTTCATCCAACTCCTATGAGATTTATTCAACTTCCTGGTGATTCTCCACCACTTTATGTATCCAAATCAAGCTTCTACAAAGTGATTCATCCTGGTTTGATTGGAACGACGAAGAAGCTGTGCTATTCCCAAACTGGGAAACTGGAATCACCTGATTTGAAAGTGGGATAACTTCTTCATCCCAACTCCTATGAGATTTATTCAACTTCCTGGTGATTCTCCACCACTTTATGTATCCAAATCAAGCTTCTACAAAGTGATTCATCTGGTTTGATTGGAACGACGAAGAAGCTGTGCTATTCCCAAACTGGGAAACTGGAATCACCTGATTTGAAAGTGGGATAACTTCTTCTTCCCAACTCCTATGAGATTTATTCAACTTCCTGGTGATTCTCCACCACTTTATGTATCCAAATCAAGCTTCTACAAAGTGATTCATCCTGGTTTGATTGGAACGACGAAGAAGCTGTGCTATTCCCAAACTGGGAAACTGGAATCACCTGATTTGAAAGTGGGATAACTTCTTCTCCCAACTCCTATGAGATTTATTCAACTTCCTGGTGATTCTCCACCACTTTATGTATCCAAATCAAGCTTCTCACAAAGTGATTCATCCTGGTTTGATTGGAACGACGAAGAAGCTGTGCTATTCCCAAACTGGGAAACTGGAATCACCTGATTTGAAAGTGGGATAACTTCTTCATCCCAACTCCTATGAGATTTATTCAACTTCCTGGTGATTCTCCACCACTTTATGTATCCAAATCAAGCTTCTCACAAAGTGATTCATCCTGGTTTGATTGGAACGACGAAGAAGCTGTGCTATTCCCAAACTGGGAAACTGGAATCACCTGATTTGAAAGTGGGATAACTTCTTCATGCCAACTCCTATGAGATTTATTCAACTTCCTGGTGATTCTCCACCACTTTATGTATCCAAATCAAGCTTCTCACAAAGTGATTCATCCTGGTTTGATTGGAACGACGAAGAAGCTGTGCTATTCCCAAACTGGGAAACTGGAATCACCTGATTTGAAAGTGGGATAACTTCTTCATGCCAACTCCTATGAGATTTATTCAACTTCCTGGTGATTCTCCACCACTTTATGTATCCAAATCAAGCTTCTCACAAAGTGATTCATCCTGGTTTGATTGGAACGACGAAGAAGCTGTGCTATTCCCAAACTGGGAAACTGGAATCACCTGATTTGAAAGTGGGATAACTTCTTCATCCCAACTCCTATGAGATTTATTCAACTTCCTGGTGATTCTCCACCACTTTATGTATCCAAATCAAGCTTCTCACAAAGTGATTCATCCTGGTTTGATTGGAACGACGAAGAAGCTGTGCTATTCCCAAACTGGGAAACTGGAATCACCTGATTTGAAAGTGGGATAACTTCTTCATCCCAACTCCTATGAGATTTATTCAACTTCCTGGTGATTCTCCACCACTTTATGTATCCAAATCAAGCTTCTCACAAAGTGATTCATCCTGGTTTGATTGGAACGACGAAGAAGCTGTGCTATTCCCAAACTGGGAAACTGGAATCACCTGATTTGAAAGTGGGATAACTTCTTCATCCCAACTCCTATGAGATTTATTCAACTTCCTGGTGATTCTCCACCACTTTATGTATCCAAATCAAGCTTCTCACAAAGTGATTCATCCTGGTTTGATTGGAACGACGAAGAAGCTGTGCTATTCCCAAACTGGGAAACTGGAATCACCTGATTTGAAAGTGGGATAACTTCTTCATCCAACTCCTATGAGATTTATTCAACTTCCTGGTGATTCTCCACCACTTTATGTATCCAAATCAAGCTTCTCACAAAGTGATTCATCCTGGTTTGATTGAACGACGACGAAGAAGCTGTCTATTCCCAAACTGGGAAACTGGAATCACCTGATTTGAAAGTGGGATAACTTCTTCATCCAACTCCTATGAGATTTATTCAACTTCCTGGTGATTCTCCACCACTTTATGTATCCAAATCAAGCTTCTCACAAAGTGATTCATCCTGGTTTGATTGGAACGACGAAGAAGCTGTGCTATTCCCAAACTGGGAAACTGGAATCACCTGATTTGAAAGTGGGATAACTTCTTCATCCCAACTCCTATGAGATTTATTCAACTTCCTGGTGATTCTCCACCACTTTATGTATCCAAATCAAGCTTCTTACAAAGTGATTCATCCTGGTTTGATTGGAACGACGAAGAAGCTGTGCTATTCCCAAACTGGGAAACTGGAATCACCTGATTTGAAAGTGGGATAACTTCTTCTCCCAACTCCTATGAGATTTATTCAACTTCCTGGTGATTCTCCACCACTTTATGTATCCAAATCAAGCTTCTCACAAAGTGATTCATCCTGGTTTGATTGGAACGACGAAGAAGCTGTGCTATTCCCAAACTGGGAAACTGGAATCACCTGATTTGAAAGTGGGATAACTTCTTCATGCCAACTCCTATGAGATTTATTCAACTTCCTGGTGATTCTCCACCACTTTATGTATCCAAATCAAGCTTCTCACAAAGTGATTCATCCTGGTTTGATTGGAACGACGAAGAAGCTGTGCTATTCCCAAACTGGGAAACTGGAATCACCTGATTTGAAAGTGGGATAACTTCTTCATCCCAACTCCTATGAGATTTATTCAACTTCCTGGTGATTCTCCACCACTTTATGTATCCAAATCAAGCTTTCACAAAGTGATTCATCCTGGTTTGATTGGAACGACGAAGAAGCTGTGATTCCCAAACTGGGAAACTGGAATCACCTGATTTGAAAGTGGGATAACTTCTTCATCCCAACTCCTATGAGATTTATTCAACTTCCTGGTGATTCTCCACCACTTTATGTATCCAAATCAAGCTTCTTACAAAGTGATTCATCCTGGTTTGATTGGAACGACGAAGAAGCTGTCTATTCCCAAACTGGGAAACTGGAATCACCTGATTTGAAAGTGGGATAACTTCTTCATCCCAACTCCTATGAGATTTATTCAACTTCCTGGTGATTCTCCACCACTTTATGTATCCAAATCAAGCTTCTACAAAGTGATTCATCCTGGTTTGATTGGAACGACGAAGAAGCTGTGCTATTCCCAAACTGGGAAACTGGAATCACCTGATTTGAAAGTGGGATAACTTCTTCATCCCAACTCCTATGAGATTTATTCAACTTCCTGGTGATTCTCCACCACTTTATGTATCCAAATCAAGCTTCTCACAAAGTGATTCATCCTGGTTTGATTGGAACGACGAAGAAGCTGTGCTATCCCAAACTGGGAAACTGGAATCACCTGATTTGAAAGGGATAACTTCTTCATCCCAACTCCTATGAGATTTATTCAACTTCCTGGTGATTCTCCACCACTTTATGTATCCAAATCAAGCTTCTCACAAAGTGATTCATCCTGGTTTGATTGGAACGACGAAGAAGCTGTGCTATTCCCAAACTGGGAAACTGGAATCACCTGATTTGAAAGTGGGATAACTTCTTCATGCCAACTCCTATGAGATTTATTCAACTTCCTGGTGATTCTCCACCACTTTATGTATCCAAATCAAGCTTCTCACAAAGTGATTCATCCTGGTTTGATTGGAACGACGAAGAAGCTGTGCTATTCCCAAACTGGGAAACTGGAATCACCTGATTTGAAAGTGGGATAACTTCTTCATCCAACTCCTATGAGATTTATTCAACTTCCTGGTGATTCTCCACCACTTTATGTATCCAAATCAAGCTTCACAAAGTGATTCATCCTGGTTTGATTGGAACGACGAAGAAGCTGTGCTATTCCCAAACTGGGAAACTGGAATCACCTGATTTGAAAGTGGGATAACTTCTTCATCCCAACTCCTATGAGATTTATTCAACTTCCTGGTGATTCTCCACCACTTTATGTATCCAAATCAAGCTTCTCACAAAGTGATTCATCCTGGTTTGATTGGAACGACGAAGAAGCTGTGCTATTCCCAAACTGGGAAACTGGAATCACCTGATTTGAAAGTGGGATAACTTCTTCATGCCAACTCCTATGAGATTTATTCAACTTCCTGGTGATTCTCCACCACTTTATGTATCCAAATCAAGCTTCTCACAAAGTGATTCATCCTGGTTTGATTGGAACGACGAAGAAGCTGTGCTATTCCCAAACTGGGAAACTGGAATCACCTGATTTGAAAGTGGGATAACTTCTTCATCCCAACTCCTATGAGATTTATTCAACTTCCTGGTGATTCTCCACCACTTTATGTATCCAAATCAAGCTTCTCACAAAGTGATTCATCCTGGTTTGATTGGAACGACGAAGAAGCTGTGCTATTCCCAAACTGGGAAACTGGAATCACCTGATTTGAAAGTGGGATAACTTCTTCATCCCAACTCCTATGAGATTTATTCAACTTCCTGGTGATTCTCCACCACTTTATGTATCCAAATCAAGCTTCTCACAAAGTGATTCATCCTGGTTTGATTGGAACGACGAAGAGAAGCTGTCTATTCCCAAACTGGGAAACTGGAATCACCTGATTTGAAAGTGGGATAACTTCTTCTTCCAACTCCTATGAGATTTATTCAACTTCCTGGTGATTCTCCACCACTTTATGTATCCAAATCAAGCTTCTCACAAAGTGATTCATCCTGGTTTGATTGGAACGACGAAGAAGCTGTGCTATTCCCAAACTGGGAAACTGGAATCACCTGATTTGAAAGTGGGATAACTTCTTCATCCCAACTCCTATGAGATTTATTCAACTTCCTGGTGATTCTCCACCACTTTATGTATCCAAATCAAGCTTCTTACAAAGTGATTCATCCGGTTTGATTGGAACGACGAAGAAGCTGTGCTATTCCCAAACTGGGAAACTGGAATCACCTGATTTGAAAGTGGGATAACTTCTTCATCCCAACTCCTATGAGATTTATTCAACTTCCTGGTGATTCTCCACCACTTTATGTATCCAAATCAAGCTTCTTACAAAGTGATTCATCCTGGTTTGATTGGAACGACGAAGAAGCTGTGCTATTCCCAAACTGGGAAACTGGAATCACCTGATTTGAAAGTGGGATAACTTCTTCATCCCAACTCCTATGAGATTTATTCAACTTCCTGGTGATTCTCCACCACTTTATGTATCCAAATCAAGCTTCTCAAAGTGATTCATCCTGGTTTGATTGGAACGACGAAGAAGCTGTGCTATTCCCAACTGGGAAACTGGAATCACCTGATTTGAAAGTGGGATAACTTTTCTTTCCAACCTATGAGATTTATTCAACTTCCTGGTGATTCTCCACCACTTTATGTATCCAAATCAAGCTTCTCACAAAGTGATTCATCCTGGTTTGATTGGAACGACGAAGAAGCTGTGCTATTCCCAAACTGGGAAACTGGAATCACCTGATTTGAAAGTGGGATAACTTCTTCATCCAACTCCTATGAGATTTATTCAACTTCCTGGTGATTCTCCACCACTTTATGTATCCAAATCAAGCTTCTTACAAAGTGATTCATCCTGGTTTGATTGGAACGACGAAGAAGCTGTGCTATTCCCAAACTGGGAAACTGGAATCACCTGATTTGAAAGTGGGATAACTTCTTCATCCCAACTCCTATGAGATTTATTCAACTTCCTGGTGATTCTCCACCACTTTATGTATCCAAATCAAGCTTCTTACAAAGTGATTCATCCTGGTTTGATTGGAACGACGAAGAAGCTGTCCTATTCCCAAACTGGGAAACTGGAATCACCTGATTTGAAAGTGGGATAACTTCTTCATCCCAACTCCTATGAGATTTATTCAACTTCCTGGTGATTCTCCACCACTTTATGTATCCAAATCAAGCTTCTCACAAAGTGATTCATCCTGGTTTGATTGGAACGACGAAGAAGCTGTGCTATTCCCAAACTGGGAAACTGGAATCACCTGATTTGAAAGTGGGATAACTTCTTCATCCCAACTCCTATGAGATTTATTCAATTCCTGGTGATTCTCCACCACTTTATGTATCCAAATCAAGCTTCTCACAAAGTGATTCATCCTGGTTTGATTGGAACGACGAAGAAGCTGTGCTATTCCCAAACTGGGAAACTGGAATCACCTGATTTGAAAGTGGGATAACTTCTTCATCCCAACTCCTATGAGATTTATTCAACTTCCTGGTGATTCTCCCACTTTATGTATCCAAAAGCTTCTTCACAAAGTGATTCATCCTGGTTTGATTGGAACGACGAAGAAGAAGCTGTCCTATTCCCAAACTGGGAAACTGGAATCACCTGATTTGAAAGTGGGATAACTTCTTCTTCCCAACTCCTATGAGATTTATTCAACTTCCTGGTGATTCTCCACCACTTTATGTATCCAAATCAAGCTTCTCACAAAGTGATTCATCCTGGTTTGATTGGAACGACGAAGAAGCTGTTCTATTCCCAAACTGGGAAACTGGAATCACCTGATTTGAAAGTGGGATAACTTCTTCATGCCAACTCCTATGAGATTTATTCAACTTCCTGGTGATTCTCCACCACTTTATGTATCCAAATCAAGCTTTCACAAAGTGATTCATCCTGGTTTGATTGGAACGACGAAGAAGCTGTGCTATTCCCAAACTGGGAAACTGGAATCACCTGATTTGAAAGTGGGATAACTTCTTCATCCCAACTCCTATGAGATTTATTCAACTTCCTGGTGATTCTCCACCACTTTATGTATCCAAATCAAGCTTCTTACAAAGTGATTCATCCTGGTTTGATTGGAACGACGAAAAAGCTGTGCTATTCCCAAACTGGGAACTGGAATCACCTGATTTGAAAGTGGGATAACTTCTTCTTGCCAACTCCTATGAGATTTATTCAACTTCCTGGTGATTCTCCACCACTTTATGTATCCAAATCAAGCTTCTACAAAGTGATTCATCCTGGTTTGATTGGAACGACGAAGAAGCTGTGCTATTCCCAAACTGGGAAACTGGAATCACCTGATTTGAAAGTGGGATAACTTCTTCATCCCAACTCCTATGAGATTTATTCAACTTCCTGGTGATTCTCCACCACTTTATGTATCCAAATCAAGCTTCTCACAAAGTGATTCATCCTGGTTTGATTGGAACGACGAAAAAGCTGTCCTATTCCCAAACTGGGAAACTGGAATCACCTGATTTGAAAGTGGGATAACTTCTTCATCCCAACTCCTATGAGATTTATTCAACTTCCTGGTGATTCTCCACCACTTTATGTATCCAAATCAAGCTTCTCACAAAGTGATTCATCCTGGTTGATTGGAACGACGAAGAAGCTGTCTATTCCCAAACTGGGAAACTGGAATCACCTGATTTGAAAGTGGGATAACTTTTCATCCCAACTCCTATGAGATTTATTCAACTTCCTGGTGATTCTCCACCACTTTATGTATCCAAATCAAGCTTCTTACAAAGTGATTCATCCTGGTTTGATTGGAACGGAAAGAAGCTGCCTATTCCCAAACTGGGAAACTGGAATCACCTGATTTGAAAGTGGGATAACTTCTTCATCCCAACTCCTATGAGATTTATTCAACTTCCTGGTGATTCTACCACTTTATGTATCCAAATCAAGCTTCCACAAAGTGATTCATCCTGGTTTGATTGGAACGACGAAGAAGCTGTTATTCCCAAACTGAAACTGGAATCACTGATTGAAAGTGGGATA
>NW_026014957.1:0-75563 GCF_020379485.1 Brassica napus
TTAATTTTTTTTTTCCGTCTCAATGAACAAATCCTAGTAGAACTGTTAATCTGCTTTGTGCACTGGAGACAATCAATATCTGATCATGGGAGGTGCAGTCACGGACCCTGGAAAAGAATCAAACAAACTGGCAAATAGAACGTTTTTTGTTCAGGTTTGTGTTACGATGTAAAAAATGTTGTGGCTCCCCATTGTTGACATATGTTTCTTATTATATCATATTTGTCTAATCAACAGAAAAAACTACTAGACCACCTCCTTATGTTGGGTGTTGAAAGCCAATGGTCGCCTGTTGCTGTTCGGTGCATGGTAAGCAAATCTCCTTTGTTATCATTCAAATTTCTTTTCTGATTTGTGCAACTGACAACAATTTCGAAAATTCAATTTAACTTCTTCTTTTGTTGAACCTTGTTTCTAAGTTGACCATGGAACTGGTGTGTTTATGGGTTTTTATCTAGAGATTGTTAATGTATCATCTAGACCCAGTAAGCTTAAGTATCTAATGGGTCTTCTATTTTTTGATTCTTTGCTACTAGACATTTAAATGCATGGAGATCTGGTTGATGGACATCCAAGAACCGTGATATCCTTGCTAGCAAAGTTCTTGGTGAAGATCGGCAAGCAGAACCTGCACTCAATTCTATCCTCCGGATCATTTTACAGACATCTAGTATTCAAGAGTTTGTTGCTGCTGATTATGTCTTCAAGACCTTCTGTGAGGTTTGGAACTTTTGTGTTATATGTTATTATTTGATAGTGTAATGTGAGCTTGCAGCTTATTGTTACATTCTCTAAACGTTTTCAGAAAAATCGGGAGGGTCAAGCAATGCTAGCTTCAACTTTAATACCCCAACCACATCCCACCACCCGAGATCCTCTAGAAGATGATGTTAACATGTCTTTTGGAAGGTGTTATCCTCTTTTCCTTTCTCCAGCAGCTTTCACACGGTTCATTATCATTGCTCTTTTGACCTAATGCTCTTGTATCAAATCTTACTGGAATTTTATATTTGTGTCAGTATGTTATTGCGAGGCATTTTCCCTGGTGAAACTGATGGGGATCTTGAGGTAAAATATTTGTGTCTCTGTTGAATGTTAATTTGTTACGTCTTCCAGAACTAATCTATTGATTTCAAACAGACATGTTGCAGAGCTGCGAGCATTCTTTCTCATGTTTTGAAAGACAACATTCAGTGCAAGGAAAAGGTAATTGACTTCAATGTAACCACACCTTTATACCTTAGGTTCTGCATTGCCTGACTGTTTCAGAAACTCAACAGGCTTTGAAAATAGTACTTGAGTCACCTGTGCCGTCCATGGGAACTCCAGAGCCTCTCTTTCAAAGGATCGTCAGATACCTAGCAGTTGCCTCTTCCATGAAAAGCCAAGATAAATCAAAATCATATATTCAACAGATCATCTTAAAACTGCTTGTCACATGGACCGTTGATTGCCCAGCTGCAGTTCAGTGCTTTCTAGATTCACGCCACCACCTAACGTACCTGCTCGATCTGGTATCAACCCAGCTGCAACAGTTTGCATAAGAGGCTTGGCGTCTATCCTACTGGGAGAATGCGTCATCTACAACCAATCAAGCGAGAATGGTAAAGATGCTTTTGCTGTAGTTGATGCTGTGAGCCAGAAGATGGGGCTCACATCATACTTCTCGAAGTTCGAAGAGATGCAGAGCAGCCTCATCTTCTCTTCTTCCCTCCGAGAGACCTCGAGAGGATCATGAACCGTTGACGAGAACAGCCACGCCTAGTGAAGCGAGATCGAGGATGTTGACGTGGCAGGTGCGATGGATAAGGGGAACGAGGATCACCCGATGCTCATATCGTTGTTTGATCCTAGCTTCACAGGCTTAGTGAAGAGCCTTGAAGGTAGCATTAGAGAGAGAATCGTGGACGTGTATAGTCGGCCAAAAAGTGAGGTGGCTGTAGTACCGGCGGATTTGGAGCAGAGGAGCGGAGAGAATGAGAAAGACTACATCAACCGCGTGAAAGCTTTTATAGAGAAACAGTGCTCGGAGATTCAGGTACATGCTTCTTGCTCAACTCGTCTATGCTTTTAATTGTTTTATTGCAAAAATTATTTTGATGAATTATCAAAATTAAATATACAAAACAACAAATTTATTGATTTGTACTTACATCATTACTTTAATTTAACAGATTTAAACTAATTTATTTTATTTAAATCGATTTAGAATGGTTTAAACCGATTTGAATCATATAAATCAGATTTTAAGAAATTGTTTTGTCTAAGACAGATTTGCCGCCTTAAACCGACTTTTAGAACCATGATTACTACGAACTATGTCTTATGTTCTTAGTGAGAAGTGAACTGAAACAAATATTCATACAATTAGTCTCCAAATTTATGTGATATGTATGAATATGATTATGTGAAGGTTATAACCGAAACAAATAAATCTCAACATCAGTTGTGCCTTAAAGAGCTTATTGTCGACCTCTGTGTACTTTTCCAGAACCTTCTTGCTCGGAACGCTGCTTTGGCAGAAGACGTAGCGAGCTCTGGCAGGAACGAGCAATCTCAAGGATCAGAGCAAAGAGCAAGTACAGTAATGGAGAAGGTTCATATAGATAGCATCAAGCGAGAACTCCAAGAAACATCTCAACGCTTAGAGACAATCAAATCAGAAAAAGCCAAGATGGAGTCTGAGGCATCAGAATACAAGAACGTTGCCGCGAAACTTGAATCAGACCTGAAGGGCCTGTCGGACGCATACAACAATCTGGAACAAGCGAACTACCATCTCGAGAAAGAGGTGAGATCCTTGAAAGGAGGAAAGATCCTATGGAGTATCCTGATGTAGAAGCGATTAAGGAAGAAGTGAGAAAGGAAGCTCAGAAAGAGAGCGAAGACGAGTTGAACGACTTGTTAGTGTGTTTGGGACAAGAGGAGAGCAAAGTGGAGAAGCTAACGGCGAAGCTGGTAGAGTTAGGAGTTGATGTTGATAAGCTTTTGGAGGATATTGGGGACGAGTTGCAAGCTCAAGGGGAATGTGAAGATGATGATGATGATGACCACTAAACAAAGTTGTAGAGATCAAATCTTCTCAGTCACTCTAAGTAATTTATCATCTACTTTCCAACATGTTATATTGTTTTCTTGATTTCTCAGAAGCTTTTTTACTTCAAGATATAGACAAGATGAATGAATGAATGAAAGAAGAATCAGATTTGGTTTCTCACTCTTATTCTTCATAGTCATCTTTGATCATTTTACCAGTATTTTCAGATAACGGGGGAATTGATTCAAGGTGCAATGCAGAAGGGTTCAGATGAAGCTTTACCCTCCAAATCTAGAGTAAAACAAACAAGCATTTTGATTGAAAAGTTTGCATTAATTGTTATTGTGCGTGTATTTTGAGAAATTGCAAACAAAATAGCAGTTAGTTTTCTGAAGTGAAGGTCAAAATCAACAACACACAAGGAGGGAGGATCAGTCACGTATCAAAAGCCTCAAGTCGTAAGAATCCTCTTCTTGTTGGAATCTTGTGTGAGCTTTCTGAAGGATTTTGAGAACCTTAGACAATGATCCATTGCTTCGACTCTCGTCGCTCTTCTTCTCTGCGTGAGAGTAAAATTCTTCTTCCGAATCATTATTCGTCATCTGGTATCTGAAATAAATGTACTGTTTCACCTGCAACAAGTTTGGCTTGTGTTGAGGCCAAGCACTAGCATTATCATCAACAATAACCACTCTTCGTTGATCAGCAGAGATACGATCAAGAGTCTTGCTATGAGGGATTTCTCTCTGGTTATGACTCTATTTCCAAAATATCTTTTACCAGGATCAATCTCACTCAATATATACCGCGCGTAGCCGTACGTGCCCATCGTGTAAACGTGCATGCGGAAAAGCTTGTTGGCTTCTTTCAGAAACTCGCGGAGGAAAGGTCGTAACTTTATCAGATGCCTGGGAGTTCCTCCGTTAAACGAACTCAGTAGATCACCCCTTGAATCAAGTTCTTGCATTATATATTTTTCTTTATCAGAAAGCTCTGAAACAGGGACATAGTGGAGAAGCGTCTGATCCAAGTCAAGCACTAGGTGTAGTTTCATCTTCTTCTTCTTCTCCATCTTCTTCTTCTTCTTCTTTTCTTCCTTGTTGAGACTCGAGAGTTTGTTTCTTCCTTTGGTTTTTTCCAATAAACTAAAGAATAATTGCTTTATAAACGACCCCATAGCTTCTGTTGGCGTTATAAGGAGAAGACGAAACACAACTACGGTAACCGAAAGACTTTTTTGAAATAGAAAAACAATAAACCTAGTTTTTTTTATGGGAAGCAACAACGAGCGAATGAATGAATAATCGGTGATAGTGATTAATGCTCCCCTTTGTATTTATAATGGAGCCTTGGAGTTGGGTAAGGAAAAAAGGAAAATTTCAAAGTGATTTTCCTTTTCTCTAATCACTACGTACGTGCATGTTAAGTTATTTAATTTCAGGCTCAGGTCAGGCTCAGGTCAGGCTCTGTTATAAATTATTTGTTGTTTTCCAAATCTAGGACACAAAAAGACATAAGAATATTTGTGTTAGGTACTGCACCCTCCAATAATCCTCAGAATAATCTTGAGAGCAAGTTTTCACGGGTTGGTGATAACTACCGCTCCATCAAAGATGAGGTTTGAATCACATAAACTTCTTTTGTCTTGGTTTATGTGAGTTTATTTATGTCTATTGGGGGTTTTGCTTGATTTTCTTTCTCTTGACAGGTTGCTTCTGCTCTTCCACATGCTGGTTTGGAGTCCTCGTATCTGATTATTGGTATTGATGTCACCAAGAGCAACGAGTGACCAGGTTAAACAAGTTATGTTCTTTATGTATAGCCACTGATAGTTGAATGAAACCATTCCTTGAGCACTACAATAACAACAGGTCAAAGATGACATCTCACTTTTGGGAACATCCGTCGTGGAATGAGAATCATGCATCAACGGTCCTGGTGTGTTATATACTACAGGTTTGTTGAGGAGGATCACCGAGCATCAACACATCACATGTTGAAGCAGAGAGTAATGAGAATGGTATCGGGTATGTTAAGTTTATGGGTCGTTACAGTGTAAGTTTTTTCTTAAGTGTTTTTGCTTTTAACATTACAAATAAAGACCTTTGATTCATAGCAATGCATGCTACATAGGCTAGCGGAGATGTCTACGGCTGCCTTACTCCTTAGTCAGCCTCTTATCTCTAGGGGAAGTTGGACTCTTGGAGTTCTTTGATAAACGGATCAAGGTTGAGTGGTCACATGGTGATTGTTCTTGCTGAAGAAGCAGGACAAGAGTTGATGTGCAAAAGCATGATTTTAACGCTGACGCCTCTGATTACAAGCTTCTTAAAGATGTCGGCTTCTGGCTACCACAAAGCATCAAGGTAAAAATTAGATTCAAACTTTCTCTTGTGCCATTCCAGATAACTGTTACGAGACTCATTTTCAGAAGATACAAAGTGGTTAATGGGTTAGAGTAAATGTGCTGGGTCATGAGTCTTTAGCCTATTCCATGCATAAGTAGTATATAAGTAGAAATGATAATAAGAGAGATCCTTATCTAGAGATTAGATCACAAGAGTGGGAGGTGAGAGACTCCATTATTAGTTCTCTCACGTTTGTTTCCTTTGCTCTGTTTCTATTTTGATCCAAGAGATACGTTAATACCTTTAAAACTCATCATAATGTTTTTCTTTTATTTTTTCTGGTGATAAGATCATTTTAAGAAGCTTAACATGGTGAAGAATCTCAAATACATAGGTAACAAAATCCATAACTCTTTCTCCCCACTTTTCAACTCATTTCTTGATATTGTAAACTCATTTCTTCATTTCTTGCTTTTAGATCCTACATACATGATTCGGGTTGTTCAACCAATGCATCAGACCATGTTTACAGATACACTTCTTGCTTGGAGCGTTGTTCATGGTGCAATAGCTGGTTACACTGAATACACCAGTGATCTTATCAATGGAAGACCAACAAACATTCCATACAACGTAAGTTACTGACAAATCAAATGCTTTTCGGCTTTCAATCCCGGAAGGATCCGAGTTGTGGTCATGGATGCTACAGTGGAATAATCTGGTTCGACATAACAGAACAGTGGTCTTGCGTGATGGTCCTGACCTGTTCTTTTTTGTTGTTGCAGAGGATAACAGAGAAACAGAACAATGTGGTGATTACAGGATAGAATGTGGACAAGGCTAATGTCTTCAACGAATCAGCCCAGTTTCTTAGGCTCTAAGGATATAACCATTAACCAAGGAGAAGCAAGATGAGCCGGAAAAGCCACATCTTGACGGTGAAAACGGTGATGGACTTTTTGATATTCCTAAGTGAAGATCAGAAAGCATTGTTTAAAGAACTTCCAAGACATATATATATTCAGGACTAGGGTCGGCCCGCCCTACGGGCGGGATATGATTTTTTAGCGATTAAGATTTGTATTATTGCTGTTATATTTTGTTATTTATGTGGTTAGATTGCGAATAGAATTGATATGGGTGATAATGGTTTGTGTTTTAAGCTATGGATTAGGTGGATGATTTTATTGGATTAGGGATTATATGTGGTATATTTATTTTGGTTGTCTATTTCTCTATCCATAGATCTCTATTCTTGAGACTTGTTTCTGAGAGCAACTCCAGCGTTTGTTCAGGTGTCTCACCAAGACCGAACCAAGGCGACTATTCTCTCATCTTCGAGAGAGTTAGTTTCGTTGAACCTGAATGTTTTCCTGTTGTTCTGACGTATCAAGTTGTTAGGTGATGTGCTGAATATTTTAATTAGTAAGTTGGATTTTTTATTTTAGACATGTTTTCTTAAAAAAATATTTGTCAGGATGTTTTTGTCGTGTTATGAAAGATTGTCAATTTTGAACTTTTATGTGAAAATATTATATATGTTTTTTGTATTTGTTTGTTTGATGTTGTTAATTATTTTTTTGTTTGATGTTGTTAATTATGGAGTCATTTGGGATGATTTTAAGAAAAATGATTTTTTTCTCTTTCATTTTTTTGGGGTTACATTATTAGTACTACAAATGCAAGAGTGTTCTTTTAAAAAAATATTTATGCATTTAATACAAATAATTGTTAATTTGATCCAAAAAATAATTTCAGAGGGGTCATGATCAAACCATCACTTTAAAAATTAACAAAATCTCTAAACTTGGAAAAATAAAAAGATTAAAATTAAACTTACGGCTCTAAACCGGTTTATATATATGGAACTAAGTTCCTAAAGGTAGAATAAAGCTCCAGTAATTTTTAATCAGACTACTGTTTAATTTTTGCAACATATAGTTCAAGTGATTGCTAAGTTTATAATATGTTATACCAAATTAAATTTAAAATATTATATTTAAGAATTGTGTATATATTTTTTGTTTTTACATGTCACTTTTGATATTTTCAAATCCTATTATGAAACAAAAAAGGTTAGGAGCAATATAATTAATTGTTTTTCTTCAATATTTATGTACTGTAAGTAAAACTGGACAATATTTTATGGTTGTTTTCGAATGTGTTAGTAATTGGAAGAAGTTATATTAGATAGTTTTTAAAAAAAAAGTTTTTGTTTGTCTTTTTTTCTGATAATTATTTGTTATATTTGTTGATATATTATTTATAAATAACCAATTAGAATATGCAATAAATATTTTCCATGAATTTAATACATGAGTAAAGAGACATTTTAAGATCAATATATATTTTCCTAATTATCTGAATGTAATTCTGATTCATTGTTAGATGTTTGGGTCAAAAATTCAGAAGGAGACTTTGACAATGAACTATTTTATTATTTTATATAGCTATGATATTTGAGTGACTTCATGTGAAAACCTATCAGAATACAATACGGTTTTCTGATTATATATTCAGAGAAATACTACTTTGGGTCAAAAAAATTAGAAGGAGAAACATTGACCATGGATTCTTTGATATAATTATGCATTCAATGAATTAATAATTTTATATCAAAACTATAAAAAAATCAGTTTTCCGATCACACATTCAAAGAAACACTATACTTTTTCCTTTGGATCAAAATTTTAGGATCCTATCACATAAATTATTTAGGCTGTATCAAAGAAACATTATATTTTTATCTTAACCTATATAAAACTATCGCTTGTATTTCTAAATATCCGGCAAAGATAGTAATAGTACTGTTCAAATCCAAGTATATGTTTGATTATATATAGGTCAAGTCAAGATAGTTTGATGATAAATAGATATTTTTATTCAAAATTAGAAATACATGTCGGTCTATATGTTGACCAATGTTTCTTGAGCCAATTTTTTTCCTAAATCTCTTCTTTTCAGAAAACAGGAGTTCAACTGCGTTCAAAAATAAATAAACTATAATTAAAAATGTAATCAAAATTCGAATTTGGGCCTGTAATTTAACCACTTTGGTACATTAGCCACATCTAATAAAGGCCTGTGATTTAGACTCGTTCATCCCAGTCACGGACCTTACTTGAATAATCAACAGCGGCGGAGGAGATAGACTTCGAGACGATGTCGTATAGAACCCTCTCCGATCTGACGTCATCGTTTTCTTCTCACTTTTTCCTCGAGTCGCCGGAGAGCGACACTTCCATCCCCGGGCAAGCCGGTAAATCGGAAGGGAAGGAGGAGTAGTCGGAAGAACTCGACGGATTTGTGGAGATAGGGTTCTAGCGAACGCAACGCCGTCATCGCCGATGGGTCTGAACCGGCTGTGGACAGATCCGTTCGCTCGATGTTTACCCTCAGTTTTTGACGGTGTTTGATGCCATGAGTGATAGAGAGACGTCAGGTAGAGCTAGAGAGAGTTTTAAAGTCTCGATCTTGTTCTTCTTCTCTTCATCTTCTTCCACTTCTTGTTTGACCTGGTCGTGAGCCTTTCGCATCAAAGGATTTGGATTGGGTTCTCTGATGTTGTCAAAAAAGATATCACCGTATACTCTGAGTTCAAGGTGAGAGATATCACATATATTTATACCGAATCTCACACCGTCTCTGAGACCTAAAGATCACTTTGAAGACACATGAATCAATGGGATTAAAGAGTGAACCATTAATCACACCGTTTCTCGCCGCGAGAGGAATCGCAAACGACACCACATCGCCGTCGCGCGGTAAGGAAGAGACGTTCTCCGTACCTTCGTTGCAGCGTATTAGATGCTTTCATCCACGTCAGGCCTAAGAAAGTCTAATCCAACAGTCCATTACACAATAGATATAACGAAGCCCAACATCACCTATTAATGAAGCGCTGCGTTTAGAAGGAATGGGACACGCGTCAGACCAGGAGAGAACGACTTAGTGACGTGTCTTAACGTGAGAGAAGCAAACACTTCTTTATAGTAATAGATTTCCTTGAACGATAACGTTTTGGCAAAAATTAAATAATTGTATGTTCTAGCGATTTCACATATTTGTTGGCAAATATGCTATGTTTTATTATCTTCTCTATTTAAAAAGAAGTACCATTTTTATCTACCATAAAAAAATCATAATATCCTTATTAGATCCACTTCATTAATTATATTTATTTAATTATTTACATTAATCTATTAAGTATAAAGATATTAATAATAAATTAATTTTAACTGTAAATTTAAATTTTATTTTTAGTTATAAAAAATGTTGAGAAAAAATCTAACAAAAACTTTCTAAAAATTTAAAATATTTTATTTAAACTAATACCATTGATTAATTTCGTAATTAATAATATATATTATTATACATTAGTTTAAATAAGATTTTATTATAAAACAAAATAAAATAAAAGTGTATGCTATTTTTCAAATTTTATAATTATATTCTATATCTTCTTTATTAAAAGAAATACCATAAAAAAAATCATACTAAGTCTATTTTCATCAATTACATCTATTTGATTATTTAAGTTAATCTATTTAATATATAACATTTCTAAAAAAATCTTATAAATTATGTAGATATTAATAAATAAATTTTAACGGTAAATTTAAATTTTATTTTTACTTATAACCAAATATGTTGGAAAAAATCTAACAAAATCTTAATAAAATTTTAAAATATTTTTAAATTAATGCAGCGATTTATTTCATATTTAATAATATAGTATTATTATAATCTATTTACTTATAAAATCCCACAATATACTAAAATAAATAACACAGAAATACAAATCATGTTAAGAAAATATCAGTTCTATAGTATAACTAAATAAAATTTTAAAATGTATTGTATTCAGTCTGTAAAAATTATAAATGAATGAAGAAGATTCTCAATTTGTTTATTTCATACTATGAATTTATTTTACCAAACTCGAAAATATATTAATATATAATAACAATTAATAAAAAAGTTAAATGTATAAAACAAATCATTATACATTAATAATATCGGATAAGAAACATAACCAATAACATTATAGATCTACACAATATAAAAATTCAAATGTAAATTATATTTTTGTAAGTTTTGCGATGGTATCTGTTATATATTTACAAATAGAAAATCTATCCGCACGGATGTGCGGGTGAAAAATCTAGTCATGTTTTACACGTTAAGTTTTGTCACCTTTTGAACCTACACCACATCATATTACTTGTTAGGATTTCCTTTTGCTATGATATTTTCAGCTTTGATCATGTTTAGTTTAGTGTTTCCTTGTGCCTTTTTCATATCTTTATAAAATTCTGATAATTTTTTATGCTTACAATTTTCATTGATCAGGTTTTAAAAGGGGTCGGCAAAAATTCCCGTATATAACCAAATTAAACCGACTCAGCCAAACCAAACCGACCTAGTCAAACAAAACTAAAAAATCAACTCGATTAAACTGAACAAACGCAAACAAAACCAAATTAAACCAAATTGAACATAAACTAAACCGAACCAAACACAAACCAAACTAAAACCAAACATAAACTAAACCAAACTAATTTCTGTTGACTTTGGTATAATTTTTTTAGTATCAAATAAACCAAACCAAAATGAACCCAAACCGAACTGATATTTAAACCAAAATTTCCACCTTTTAGGTTTTAGAGGAAATTCATCATGATTAAGTTTCTTCTTTACTTATCGTCTGCGCTTTTATCTTGGATTTTACTTTTATTTTTTTGTCAGCAAAATAAACAACCTCATATAGACTCTACAATCGAAATAGATAACTCTCCATCCATATGGACAACAAATGACAGTTGCTTTCTTGCATTGCGTGCGAGACTGTCCGCCTTTGAATTCTTTGGATTGGATTTTTGCACGTTATTTTAAATTCGCCTCTTTTATAAACTTAGTTTGTTAAATTTATCTAAAAATATTTAGAAGTTATACAAATGCAATCTAATATTATTTAAAATCAGTTGTACTTTTCGTAATATAACATGAAAGGTAATATTATTTTCATATGATATTCAATTTTAATAAGATAACTAGATTCTGATTTAAAAAGTGCGAGAATATTTTTAAAACATTTTTTTTAATTTTTTAATATTTGAAATATATATAAAACTGTTTCTATTTATATTAAATATAAAACTTATATAAAACATTACTTAATTTTGTTTTTCAATTAATTCCCCTTTATCATTAAAAATTTTTATAATGTATTTGATTAATTGTTAATTTCAATTTTGATAAATTCTTATTAAAAAAAAATAGATGTCTATTTATTTACTCTAATAATTTATTTATATACACTATTAATTTAATATGAAAGCTTTTTTAACTTTAAATGGATATAATTTTCTATTTGCGAAATATAAAAAATCTACATTTTTGATTGAGTTAATATTAATTTAAATTATTTTTACTCAATGCCCTGCGCCTAAAATAATTAAATGTTTAAATTATTAATTAGAAGACATATACATTTTTGTAAATTATTTGAGAGTTTTAGTCGTTTATTTGATTTATCATATAATTTGAAAGAAAATTAAGAAACACTATTAAAAAGTAGGATTCAATGTTTTGTATTGTTTAAACACAAATTTAATTGTTGTACTGTTTGGAAAGATATCTAATAGTATCATTGGATATCTAGTGATCTTATTAATTACTAGAGATTTTTTCCGCGCTTCGCGCGGATTGTATCTTATAAATTTATTTTATTTGTAATATTATTTGTCGGTTTTTTCTTTTACATTAACTTCTTGTTTTTTTGATGTTATTTTTTCTTAATTTAAATTTATATGTTTATAATTTTTCATTTTTCTTGTTAAAAATAGAGAATTATATTTTTTATTGATGGTTTTTTGTATGTGACATAAAATTTTTGAAATTTTAAAATAATGTTATATATAGTACGATTAACACATTAAAGAAGAGAAACATATTCAGGCACATTTTACACATGTTTTATATGCATAATTTTAAACATTATATATGTATATATTATAAGTTTGAAACATGTAAATGCTTTCTAAAGCTAAATACTTGTTCTGAGTTTACATAACTTATCGAAAGTTTTATCTCTTTTTAAATTCAAATCACAGAAAAAATATATCGAAAAGTCAGTATAGATGAGTTTTTTGGGCTTTTAAATCAACACTGAAAAATTACATGAATCAGATAACAACAGTTTTATAAACAACTGGATAAAATTTGACCGAGCCAAAAAATTTCACACAATATGTTCTCTCTTCTTCAAATTGCAAAGAGCCTATAGGCACAAGAAAAAAAATCATAACTTTTGTTTTCACTTATATAACATTTTTTCTCCTTTACACACGGAGTTTATTACACTGTTATAAGCAATGGAGAACTCTATTCATATAAGATTCACATCTATGCATTTTGACAAAGAAGAATTTTAGCCATCTTTAGTTTCAGAATGGACCAACTTCAGTCATATACACTATATTTTCTTTATGATTCAAATCTTACGATTTTAATATATGTGCAGATTTCCATGTGAAAAAGCACGCACGCCATCTATCATTCAACCTATTAATTTTTCCAAAGTAAACACTATAATCCTTGTTTGGTTAGCTCCACAAATTAATCTCTTTGGATCAGTTTACTAAAAAATATAGATACTAATGTCAGAAAAGAATATAAACACTATCAACAACAAATATTGGCACAAGACTATTTGGTTCAAGGAACATATTCTACATAATGCGTTTATATCATGGCTGGCTTTGCGGAGAAGACTGCCAACCAAGGATCGCTTGAGGCGTTGGAGGTTAAATGTCTCAGGAACGTGCATCCTTTGTAATCTGGAAATAGAGACTCACTATCATCTCTTCTTTGAGTGATCTTTCTCTCGCTTGATATGGGAGCCTTTTGCTGCTGAAGTTTGGATTTCTCCTCTGGCTGATCTACACTCTATTGCAGCCTGGATCAATCAACCTCGCGTCAACGCAGATACGCATGCTACTCCAGTCATCAAGCTCTATTTTCAGTCAGCCATCTACCTGTTGTGGAAAGAGCGTAATGCTCGTGTGTTCACAGCTGTCTCCTCACCTTCATCAGTCATCCTTGTCTCTCTCGACCGTATGATGCGTGACCGTCTCCTCTCTTACCCGGCAAGTTCTTCTTTCTCCTCTTTTTTACTTCTTTTTATATTTCTTGTATAAGACTTCCTTAAGACTTTTTTTACCTTGAGTTGTTGTTGGTTGTTTTTGTTTCCTTGCTGTAATAAGTTGTTTAAAAACAACAGTATAACCTTTCAAAAAATGATAATCTTAACATCTTACCAAAAAAAACAACAAATATTGACTTATTTATGTGAATATGTATTTTATTTTAAATCATTATAGTGGACGAAGAAAGCACCATAATTTGTACAACAAATTTTCTTAGATTCACGTCATCATACTCACCATTTTACCATTTTAATTATATAATTTTACATGAGCTTCTTCACCCTCCCCGGTTATTTTCTCTTAATTTATAACTACAATATAAAGTTATAAACTATATATATTATAAATTAATAATTTATTTACCCTTGAAGTCTAACGATTAAAAATAGAACATAATTCAATAGATATATGATTATATTAATAAATTAGTTGTTACAAATTTGAAATTTCTAGAAATATCAAAAGTTGTATGTTAGTTAATTATCTTTTAAATGACATTTATTTCTAATTCTTTTTGGATGAGAATATTTTGGCTGAGGTGGATAGTCTCAAAAACCTTGAATTTAGTTCCTTTTATATAGTAGGATTGATGACATTTTGTACAATATCATATGACTTATGACTAAATGTTAAGACCATTAAAATGTTTCTGTTTTAATAAAAGAATATATAATATAAGATATGACTAAATATTAGGTGCATTAAATGTTTCCGATTTAATAAAGTAGACTAGATAATATAACATATGACTTAAATTTAGGTCCATTATAAAAGTACTAAATAATAAGCTAAATAATATTTTCAAAAGATATATTTCCTCCCCTCTTTCTGAGAAAAAAATTTGAAATCTAAAAACAATGTAGATGAAAAGAAAGATTGTATTTATGATCACAATGTTGATGATCGGAAACCTTATAGTTGAATCGGAAGATATAAACAAAGATTTTCAAAAATGTTTCATTCTTTGTCTTAACATATGTATCATTAGTCAAGTACGAGATAAATTAGGATGTTTTGGTGTGTAACTTTTTTTCATTACTCGTACTAACAACCCATAAGCTTAACATACCCGATACCATTCTCATTACTCGTACTGGAAACATCCTAATTTATCTCGTAAAACTGAACAAAAATAAATTAAACCAAATTAAACCAAACTGAACATAAACTAAACCGAACCAAACACAAACCAAACTAAAACCAAACATAAACTAAACTAAACTAATTTCTGTTGACCTTGGTATAATTGTTTTTAGTATCAAATAAACCAAACCAAAATTAACCCAAACCGAACTCATATTTAAACCGAAATTTTCACCCTTTAGGTTTTAGAGGGATTTCATCTTGATTGAGTTTCTTCTTTTCGTCTGCGTTTTTATCTTGGGTTTTACTTTTCTTTTTTTTGTCAGCAAAATAAACATACTCATATAGACTCTGCAATCCAAATAAATAACTCTCCATCCATATGAACAACAAATGACGGTTGTTTTCTTGCACTGCATGCGAGACTGCCTGCCCTTAAATTTTTTGGATTGGGTTTTTGAACGTTATTTTAAATTCACCTCTTTTATAAACTTAGTTTTTAAATTTATCTAAAAAAATTAGAAGTTATACAAATGCAATCTAATATTATTTAAAATTAGTTGTATTTTTCGTAATATAACGTGAAAGGTAATATTATTTTCATATGATATTCAATTTTTAATAAGATAACTAGATTCTGATTGCACTTTTTAAAGTGCGAGAATATTTTTAAAACAAGATTTTATTTACAAAATTAAATTGTCTTAATTTTTAAATATTTAAAATATATATAAATATACTATTTATATTTATATTAAATATAAAACATAAAATATTACTTAATTTTGTTTTTCAATTAATTCCCATTTATGATTAAGAAAATTTATAAAGTATTTGATTAATTGTTAAATTCAATTTTGATAAACTCGTATAAAAAAATTAGATGTCAATTTATTTACTCTAATAATTTATTTATATACACTATTAATTTAAAATTAAATCTTATTTAACTTTAAATGAATATAATTTCTACTTGAAAAATATAAAAAAATCTTTATTTTTGATCTGAGTTAATATTAATTTAAATTATTTTTACTCAATGCCCCTCGCCTAAATTAATTAAATGTCTAAATTATTAATTAGACGGCATAAACATTTTTGTAAATGATTTGAGAGTTTTAGTCAATTATTTGATTTATCATATAATTTGAAAGAAAATTAAGAAACATTATTAAAAAGTAGGATTCAATGTTTTATATTGTTTAAACACAAATTAAATTGTTGTACTGTTTGGAAAGATATATAATAGTATCATTGGATATGTAGTGATCTTATTAATTATTGATGATATTTGGTACAATATCATATGACTTATGACTAAATGTTAAGACCATTAAAATGTTCCTGTTTTAATAAAAGAATATATAATATAAGATATGACTAAATGTTAGGTGCATTAAATTTTTCAGATTTAATAAAGTAGACTAGATAGTATAACATATGACTTAAATTTAGGTCCATTATAAAAGTATTAAATAATATTTTCAAAAGATATATTTCCTCCCCCTCCCCCCCCCCCCCCCCCCCCCCCCCCTCTCTTTCTGAGAAAAAATATTGAAATCTAAAAACAATGGAGATGAAAACAAAGATTGTGTTTATGGTCACCATGTTGATGATCGGAAACCTTATAGTTGAATCGGAAGATATAAACAAAGATTTTCAAAAATGTTTCACTCTTTGTCTTAACATATGCATCCTTGGTCCAGTACATGATAAATTAGGATGTTTCGGTAAATGTGGTAAGTCATGTGGAAGACAATACGAAATTGATCGTGTTAATTTTCGATGGGTTTCGGCTCAAGATCCTAGTAAGTTTTGGCAATAATCATAAATTTAATATAATTTATATTTATATTTATATTCATTCAACATATACAAATTTTCCTAACATTTATTTATATTTTGGTGGTTTTTGTTGTTGTGTGTAATGAGCAGAAAAGGAGATCGATGTGAAGAAGGCAAAAGACTGATTGTATTCAGGTTCGGATACGGACGATAAAAAATTATGAAGGCAATATTAATTATACATATTTTCCGTATTTGATGATTTAATAAAGATACGTATTATTGGTTATTTCAATTTTATAATCAATTCAAATAAACTTTTGATAACTGATCAGTTTTGTCCAGTGTTCAAGAAAGCGTTAGACGCAAAGCGGTCAATAACTCAACGCCTAGCGCCTAAAATGATTAATTGGATGTCTCAATTATTAATTAGCTAGCCTAGACGTTTACCAATTATAACAATATGCTAAATATATATAGAATAATAGATTGAATATCATGATTTACAATTAATAATTTTCATATTATTTATTTTCATAAGATTTATGAAAAACATTGAATCCTGCTTTTTAATAATTTTATTTCAAAATATATGATAAATCAAATAATTAACTAAAACACTAAAATCATTTACGAAAATATATAACTTTTTAACAATTTATAAATAATAAATTATTTATTATTTATTATTATCATATTATATTTATCTGGGTGGTTTATAATAAAATCACTACGGTTCAGGAGAGCCTGACGCCTAAAATAATTATAGAGAACTGGTTTTATTTATATTTTGCATTCTCGGTTTTTTCCATTAAATGGTATAATGTGGCACATCCATTGTTTAATATAAGAAAATTTATTAGGGTGATCTGCCAAACGCCTAAAGATCAATTCATTCAAAAAAATTTCGTCTACATTTTTTTTATCAAAATTTCGTCTACATGTGGAAGCACCGTAGCCTATTGGTTAAGGTTTAAAAGCTTCTACACCCAGGTCTGGGGTTCGAATCTTAGACTATGTAATTTATTGCAGATTACATGAAATCCAGGTTTCAAGTCCCGGAGAAAGCGGTTTATTAAACAATTATGCAGACTACAGAGGAAAGACTTGCAATGGATCTTCAACATGATGCAAATAAATCTGGTCAGGCGTGGATCTTCATAGGACAGCTCAGGTGATGCAGTTAGGCGTAGGTCTTCATAAGGCATGTAGTATTGTCGGTTGTAGAATTGTCTATGTAATCTTTCCTATATCATAATTGTAAGATCGTAATAAATCAGCGTTAAAAAAAAAAAGACGATAACATAACCATTGATCTGATATATCGCATTAAGAAAGTCAAAACAAGCTTTTGAGATACAGTCTAACCCAACTGAAAATATAAATTGCCAAATACGGTCTGAAGAGAAAATCAATGATAATTCCCACTACAAAAAAAGGTTAGTTTAAATCATTTATTTTAAATATTTGTATTATATAAAAACATGTTTATAAACCCTCCGAGACAATCTCGAGGTTGTGAAAAACTCGTTACTATCCAACTGCAATACAAAACAATACTTTTTGAGTTCACGCATCTTATAATTACTTGAAACCTACATTTATAAAGATTTATAATTTTTCAAAAAACTCAATGTTCACTATCGATGCTCTCTCTCTTAGATCTAACTAAGGACATGACAATACTCAACCAACCTTCTTCTATTTTCTTATAACAGAAATAACAAATTCAACAAATGACTTGAAACAAACAAAAAGATGCACAAATTTAGGAACTTACTTATAGAATCGTGAAGAGGAGAATCGTGAAAAGAAGATGACATTTTTGAGATGAAATTTTAAATCGTGTAGTGTGATTGTTATTGTCGCATGAGAGAAATGATCTTGGATTCGTCGTCACTGGATACTCTTTCCAGAAGACGTCTTCACTCGTGAGAGAGAAGACCTTTTTCTCGTCGTCGTCGTGAATGTCGCCGTCGTGAGAGTCACCGTCACCGTCAATCTCTTCGCCGAGAAAGTAGAATGATTTGTCGTGAGAACCCCAAACCTTATCTCTTTCCCTTTCTCCATAAGATCTGGTTTACTTAAAGGGGACTTAGGTCATTTACTCATTAATGAAGAATGTATTTATCAAAATGTTTTTTAGTTGTAATAAAGATGAAAAGTGGTATCATCAAAATGGTAAACATAAATTCTTTCCTAATATATATGTAAACTAGGATCGGTCCGCCATACGGGTGGATATACTTTACTTGTGATCTAAATTATTATTTTTGTATAATTTTGTGGTTTGTGTTTTAAGATTTCATTTGAAAGAAATATGTATGATAATGATTTTTTGTCTTTTAAAAAAATTTTGGTCAGGAAAAATTATATGTAATAAGATATAATTTTCTTGTTTAAAATACTTGTTTATATTGTCCAAACAAAAAATAATAGTTCTCTATCTTATAAAGTTGTGGTATTTTAAATGGTCTTTGTGTTATTTTATTTTACAAAAGTTTGAGCAAACATTAAAGTATACTAATGGAGATTATGTTGTTTTCTATAATTTTATATTAAACAGTTATATTGCATGTTAGTACCTTTATCCGATCGTTTAAATATCCTAAAAAATTTATTCTGTACTACATAAACACTCTATCGGATGTTGATAGTGTTGGCTTCGTCTCAGCCTTCGTTAAAGCCTAATGGACTCACCATAGCTTCTTCTGATTTCTTGTGATGCACGCCAGAGAACAGTGATACGTCAGAGAAGTCTAAATAATCATGCGGTCAGAGAAAGCTCAGTTTGTCTAATATAGGTTGCAGATCCAGTAGGCTGATTATATAAGTAAGCGTTGAAGCTGCATCGTTTTCTTTCCTCGCTTTGAGTCGTCACTGAGATGTCTCCGGTGGTGTTGGAAGAATGATTTCTGTCTCGGCTTCCCATTATGCTTCCTGTGAAATCAATGTACCAAAGCAAAGTAGTGTCCTTGTTTTTTGTTTTTTTTGTTTTTTTTAACTACATTATTCATTTCAACCAACATCCATACATGATTACAGCACAAATTCTCAGTTCCTAAGGATCTGCGTACAAAAATAGCTTCCTAGCTTCAATCATGAATAAACTGAGGCTCTATAATAAAAAAAATCCAAGTGGTAAGAAAGGAAACAGGAGCAGAACGTGCCAGTTGCCATGGAGAGAGAATGTCAAGTTTTTCTCTAAGCTGTCGAGAGATGTCTTCAATTAGAGCACTGGCCGTCGAGAAGTATGGTTATGAAGTATAGCATTCCTCTCTTTCCAGATAAATATATTGCAGCTTGGAGTGCTGAGTACTGTAAGTGCAATCGAAGAACAAATGTTGTGTTGTCTCCTCGGCCTGAGCACACAGAAGACACTGATCTGGATCCGAGATTTCCTTCATTATAATCATTTATCGGGCATCGTAGCTGAGATTTTGGCCCGGAATTTCCAGGTCTACCACCATGTTTATGCTTCTTCTGATGAATCCTGTTACTGAGTTTTCTCTGTGAAGAAACGCAACCACCTCTGTCTTTCTTTTTTGGAGAGTTTCTACTGCATACACCAGCTAATAGCTGAAAAAAGCTTTTCAAGGAATCTGTTGCAACAGTCAAGATATAAAGAAAGAACAATCAAGCTATATATATATATATGTTCTTGTCTGAAATCAAATGCAAGAGATTCAATCTTTTATCTTTTTTTTATAAACAAAAGAGAAGTCATCTGTAAGAACTTTATGTATACATAACAGAATGCATCAACATTCATAACAATGGAATGTTGATCCATGTATATCTTCAAGACCTTCATAAAAGAGAAGAGGACAAACTTAATTGGTCGTAGATTCTTAAATGTTTTTTTAGTAATTTTTTATTTAGCAGATGACATCAAACCCTTAAGATGTAATTTGAGATTTGAAACGTGAAAGTCAAAAAAATATTCAATATAACACCAACTCTGATCATTTCTTAGCAGAGCCGTGAATATACTTCAACCCCATTAAAAAAAGAAAAGCCAATAAATTTTAAATTTGTGAACAAACCAGGAGAAGAATGAGAGAGGAAGAAGAGGATCTTTGAAAAACCCTCAATTCTGTTATTCTTTCTTTCCTCTGCCTATCGACTCTGTTTGTTTTACTTTAGGTGTCAATGAAAAGTTCAAATTATATCCCATTATTATTATATAAATAAAAGAAAAGAAAAGTTTTAGAAGTTGATACCAGTGTTTCTTAAATAGACCGTTTTCTTTTGATCCTTCTCAAGTCTTCTTCCTCAGCTTATTGTTATACCAAAAAATTGTGTACTTGACACACCCATAAAGAATGTGGGATCATATCTTCTATAGATAACATAATCTGGAGTTTCACCAAACACTGACATTGAAAACATCATGAACCCTAGAAGCCGAAGCTTGCAATTTTTTAAGACGACGACTGTTATTATCGGGCTCGAATAATTTCATCAGCCCGCTTATTGAACGGCTCAAACCCATGTTAAAGTCAAAGTCTTTCTTTTTAGTTTTTAGTTTCAGAGACGTGTTCTTCCTTCCTATGTTTCTAACATTCAAACATAATAACTATTTTTGTTTGGGACTTTGGAGCAGGAAATTGAAACTTGCCTATTCGAATTCTAATTTGCTTGATTTTCTGGTGCGGGTTTATTTTTTCTCTCGGGGGCTCGTGTCGTTGAAGAAGCCTGAGCAGGCCATGTCGTCAACGCCGGACATAACAGGAATACTGGAGAACACGAAGGAACTTGATCGCTTACGTAAAGAACAAGAAGAAGTTCTTGTCGAGGTCAATAAGATACATAAGAAGCTTCGATCTTGTAAGCTTCAAACATAACTTCCTAAATTTGTGATGATCTGGGACTGGTCCGATTAGTAATGTAATGATTAGTTTGTGTTTATATCTTGTTCAAGTAATTAACACAAGTTTTCTTAGTAATGTTTTTATAATTCCGTCAAAAGATTATTCATTATGGAAACAAAACTAATGAAATCTGAAATAACACTTATTCAAGACTTGGAGTTAAATGTGACTTTATCATCAGTAAATGTAACACTTTTGAGATTGTGTTGCAACACAGCGCCTGAGGTAGTTGAGAAGCCTGGTGATACTTCTTTGTCACAGCTTAAAAATTTGTTCATTCAAGCCAAAGAGCTCTCTGAAAGTGAAGTCACGTAAGCCACACCTTTCTTAAATGAGTTGGGAACTGAAAAAAAAATAATAATCTTAATTTGGGTTTAGAACACTAATCACAGTTTTTGTGATTAACACAGTGTTTCAAACATTCGACTTGCTCAACTGGATTCCCTGCTTCCATCAGGGCAACAACGCGGAAAACTAGGTATAGTCTTGTCGTGTTTTTACTCTTTTGGCGTCTTGTCTCGACACGCTTTTGAGCCTCAAACTTCTGCAATGATATTCTGATATACATATAAGATGGATTAAGATTTTACAATGCTTGTAATGATATCACAGAAGTGGCAGAAGGCAACGGTCTGAAGAGGAAGAGAATGAAAGCTGGATCAGATGTAACAAGAGTTCCTCCTTCCATTAGAAACCAAATGAAGGCATATGCCAGTCTAAAGGGTGAACAGGTACAGCTACTTCTTTGAGTTGAGTTGACTCAAAATAATGGGGAAAAAACATTATGACATGTGTTATATGTAGGTTGCTGCAAGAATTACAGCAGATGATGCCGAGCAGGATGAATGGCTTGTGGTGAAAGTAATTCACTTCGATAGAGAAACAAAAGAGTAAGTTTCTACCCTTGTAAATAAGAATCCTACATAGTCAAATATTCTTGGATTAAACCGGTACATTGTGCAATTGTGTATATGTTTATTTTTTTTTTTTTTTAAAGAATGTTAAATTAATTAAACAAAAAAAAATACAGTTTACAACCAAAGTTGCTTGTTTGAGTCTGAAATGAAAAACTAGAGCTTTACATTACAGAGAAAATTATCTAAGAGAGAACCATATATATGGATTTTTAAAAGGCTCAAACTTTTATGTCACAGAGTTGAAGTACTTGATGAAGAATCAGGAGATGATGAAGAAGGAGGTGGCCAGAGGTAACTAAGTCTCATTATGAATAATAACGTAAAGAAACATTTACAGTGAAATTTTAGTAACATGCTCTTGTTATATCTTTGCAGGACGTATAAACTACCAATGTCATGCGTTTTACAGTTTCCAAAAAGGAATGATCCTTCAACAACACAAGAGTTTCTACCAGGGAAACATGTATTAGCTGTATATCCAGGAACCACAGCTCTTTACAAAGCGACTGTAGTAAGTACACCACGAAAGGTTAGTTTCTTTCTTTTGCATCCTCACAACTTCAATCTCGCTTCAGCAAACTAATCTCTGAATATACTCAAACCTGCATGTTGTATCATCTGGTTCCAGAGGAAGTCTGATGAGTAAGCTCCTCCACAGCTCTGTTCATATCCATCATAAAACTAATTAAAGCAGTTATTGGTTAATATTTTATGATCACATTAGGTACTTGCTGGAGTTTGATGACGATGAAGAAGACGGAGCATTACCTCAAAGAACAGTGCCTTTCCACAAAGTGGTAGCTTTACCAGAAGGCCATCGCCAGTGATGTTCAGATTGGGTGCATTGAAATAAGAGACTCTTCATGTTTGTTTCTTTGAGGCTAAAGCAAGAGTTAAAGGTTGTTGTTGCCTTCGTTTGTGTTCATAGATGAGATCAATTTGAAGGATGAGAAGGTAAGTTTATTTTCTGTTCAGTTTGAGGAAAAGCTACTCTTAATGTATGCATGTGTATGTGGGTATTTATATCATGTTGAGCCACAATGTTGAACACAAATGCAACTATTTTTTGTTTGTTTGTGTTAAATTTACGTTTACAAATTTTGGGTTATAAATACCAAAAAAAAAAACAAGTTATCTTTAAGCATTAAAAACAGTAAACAAAATGATTAGTAAACCGGTCGATTATTCACCTACCATAAAGGACCCGGCCGGATCAATTGTTGAAACGGACCGGTTTAGCTTGGTCGAGACTTGAGGTTGTAAAAAACGGCGTCGTAAGGTCGATGGTAAGAAAGGGTATAATTGTCAAAACAGAGCACACTTCAACATTAGGGTTTTATTCTAAAAATCTGGTGTTAGCTCCTTCTCCTTCGTCTATCGTCTGCAACTTCTCATCTTTGGTTTTAGCTCATCCCCAGTCAATTTAATCACTTTTTCAGATCTGATCTTTTCTTAACCTGAATCGATTCGTTCTGCATCTGTTTTCAGATCAAGTCCTTGTGATAAAGAAAGAGCTTTTAAGGAAAAGATGAGGCCGATACTGATGAAGGGACACGAACGTCCATTGACGTTCCTCAGGTACAACAGAGATGGCGACATGCTCTTCTCCTGCGCCAAGGATCACACTCCCACTCTCTGGTACGCCGATAACGGCGAACGCCATGGTACCTTCCGTGGCCACAACGGTGCCGTTTGGTGCTGTGACGTCTCAAGTAAGACCGACCTCGAAAGTGTTGGACTTTATAAAATATCTTATTGATTGGATGATTGTTAGGGGTTTAGTTGGTGTTTTATAGAAAACCCTTTTGTTATTTTGATTGAAAGTTGATTTCTTTTTTTTTTTTGTGAATTTTAGGATGATTTTGATTTGATTCCCAATTGTTATGAGTTGTATCATATGTTATTGATTGGATGATTGTTAGGGTTTTAGTTGATGTTTTATAGAAAGCCCTTTTTGTTATTTTGATTTAAAGTTGATTTTTTTTTTTTTTTGTGAATTTTAGGATGATTTTGATTTGATTCCCAATTGTTATGAGTTGAATCATATGTTATTGATTGGATGATTGTTAGGGGTTTAGTTGATGTTATATAGAAACCCTTTTTGTTATTTTGATTTAAAGTTTTTTTTTTTTATTTGTTTGATTTTGTTTTGTTAATTTTAGGGGACTCGTTGAGGTTGATCCCAATTGTTATGAGTTGAATCATATGTTATTGATTGGATGATTGTTAGGGGTTTAGTTGATGTTATATAGAAACCCTTTTTGTTATTTTGATTGAAAGTTGATTTCTTTTGTTTGTTTGTGTTGAATTTGTTTTGTGAATTTTAGGGGACTCGTTGAGGTTGATAACCGGAAGTGCTGATCAGAGTGCGAAGCTATGGGATGTGAAAACCGGCCAACAGTTGTTCAGTTTCAAGTTTGGTTCTCCTGCGAGGTCTGTGGATTTCGCTCTTGGAGATAAGCTTGCTGTGATCACCACTGATCCCTTCATGGAGCGTACTTCTGCTATTCATGTCAAACGCATCGCTGAAGATCCTGAAGACCGTAAGTTTTGTTACTTTTATATGTTTGTAGGTAGAAGCTTTTATATATGTGTAAAAGGAAACTGTGTTGATGCATTGTTGCAGAGGTTAGTGAGTCTGTGCTTGTCCTTGAGAGCCCAAATGGGAGGAAGAGGATTAACAGAGCTGTTTGGGGGCCCTTGAACCAAACCATTGTTAGTGGTGGTGAAGATGCTGTGCTCAGGATCTGGGATGCTGAGGTAAATTCAAAAGCTTCTTAAGCGGGTTTTATGGTGGTGTATATAAGTTTCACTTAACTTTGCCAATTGTGTTGTTGCTAGACTGGGAAATTGCTCAAGGAATCAGATTCCGAAGTGGGTCATAAGAATACAATCACGTCGCTCACCAAATCAGCTGATGATTCTCACTTCATTACTGGTTCACTTGACAAGACTGCAAAGGCATGTGTTCCTTTCTTTTATCTGTCGTTTCGAAGTTGTACGATTTTTCTATATATATTTCTGATAAGACTGATCTTGTTTTGTTTAACTGTTTCAGCTGTGGGACATGAGGACATTGACTCTTCTTAAGACTTACGTTTCAGGGGTGCCTGTAAACGCCGTCTCCATGTCTCCACTTCTTGACCATGTATGTAATAGTAAACGTCAAGAAGTTTAAAGTCTATTATTAAAAAATCAACATTGTCATGAATGTTTTTTTTTTCTGCTTTCTCATAGGTTGTGCTTGGAGGTGGTCAAGATGCATCAGCTGTTACAACCACTGATCATCGTGCTGGAAAGTTCGAGGCTAAATTTTATGACAAGGTTAGTGTTGTAGTATATTAGCAAGATGTTTTCATACTTCAAAATTGCAATCAGGAACATATATGTATAACTGTGTGTTTGGTAATAACAATAATGTAGATTCTGCAAGAGGAAATTGGTGGTGTGAAAGGTCATTTTGGACCTATTAATGCTTTGGCATTCAACCCTGATGGAAAGAGGTATAACATTATCTGATTCATTGCTTCATACTGTGATTCTTTTTTTCTTTTTGGCGTTGTTGATGAGTTTGAGAGTTTTGTTTTTTGAAACAGTTTCTCAAGTGGAGGTGAAGATGGATACGTCAGATTGCATCACTTTGACTCTGATTACTTCAACATCAGGATTTAGATCCTTTTTTTAAAACAAATCTCTCAATCCGCATTTTGTTCTCTCTTTTCTGGATTATAAATGTTTTTCCCTATGAATACTTTAATGGTTCCGAGATATGAAGTGTTTGAATTTTGGATCGAATCCTTAGATTTTGTACATTTCATACTTTTTGAATTACAAGTTACAAACCTCCGATCTTTTTGGGATTCCATTCTATTAGGTTTATTTGTAAGGTAGTGTTTACGCAATAACAGCGAAAACATGAGTGTCTCTCTTTCTTGGAATGGACTTAACCAAGGATGAGTACAATTTATCAAAAACCTCCAAATAAAGTTTTGACTAACCGATGCTTTCTTGGCAATAAATATCTGCATTAAGCACTCTGGTCCCGTGTGCGTCAAGCAACCTGAAGTTTGGCATCAAGCGACCACTCAAACTCTCTCGTGTTTAGTACAAGCCTGAAACAAAACAGCTGCAAGAGCATATACCTTGTTTTCTACGTTTATAGTCTCTGTTCATCTGGATTATCATCTTCTCTCTGTTTTTTTTTTCTTCTGCAATGATATTTTTGGTTTCAAAGACCGTTTCAGCTGACATAATCAGTTACTTGTTATACTTATACCAGTGAAAAGAAAGCATGTGTTTGTATAATGAAATTATGACTTCTGAATGGAGAAACAAAGACTACTGGCAAACCAGGAGAATGACAATGTAAGAAACTCAGGATGATCCAAAAGTATAAGAGAGAACACTTCTTTTTTGCTTACTTTGGAATCTGCAGACCATTTTGGTCCACAAACCAAAGTTAAACGAGTTAACTTTTAGAAAATTTGTTTCATAAGATTCCAAACAAAGAAATTTCGAAGTCTTAATAGCACTGAAATCCTTAAGATTGGTAAGAAAAGATTTTGGATAATCCTTCAACAACATTGGTAAAGAAAGACAAGACTAATATGTCTCACGCACACTAAGATACGCACTTGGTAAAGATGAATACAAAAGCAGAGAATTGAGAGATTCATTCATTCTTCCATAGCTTCACCCACTTCTGTAATCTCAACTCGCTCCATCAATGGGGTGATTTTCGTGCGAAGAACCTCTGTTTCCAAATACACAATCAACCAAATATACTGAAGTCAGAAAAAGGATAGGCTAGAGTTGACTGTCTCAGACAGATGCGAGTTCTGTTAGGGGTCTCTTAAGAGCCTAATCATGTTGTGTTTGATCAAGTAAAGAGAGAGATTAGCTTTACCGGTTTTCTTGGTGAATGAATAGCCTTTGCTGCTGACATAGGTTCTTGGGTTTGGTTCCATGTAGTTCCTGAGATATTCCTTGTGCCCCTGCATCGCCAATACAATGACAACAAGTTCAGCAAGCAACGAACAAGACAAAGCTAACGCAAAAAGAAATTGATTTGAAGCCAGGGGTGTTTTGCATATATCTAATGGTAATCCAAAGACTTGGGTTCTTCATGGTTCAACGGTATGATATGATACATTACAAGTTACATATTCTAACCATAAGAAGTTTTGTTATTTAATCACAGAGGTATCAGGCTGGCAAAGACAGACCTTTGTGATCACGCAGATGTCCACGTTGCTACCACTACCCAGGTCGTTGAATATTCCCGAGCATATGGCTTCAGCCACCAGCTTGATTCCTTCGTCCCTCTGAAGGATATCGTAACATTAAAATCAAGCAGAAGGCAGAAACTAACACATCTTGAAACTGAAAGATGAATGTTCCTCCGACTACTTACAGTTAGACCTTCTTTGTACTTTGCCTCAAAGACAGACATAGCAGCAAGAGAACCAGAACCCATTGTAGCGAATGGTAGAGTGTCAGTTGAACCGTGTGGGTATATCTGTGCATCAAGTCAAAAAAGTAACATAAATAAACAACAGACAAAATAAAATCTCTTCTCAGAAGATAGCATCTATTTAAACTTACGGTATGCAGATGAGGCCCGGTGATATCGACTCCACCAAGGACAAGAGCAGCTGAGACATGACCTTGATAGCTGGATAAAGTTCGGATAGTTAAGTCATCTACGTTTCTCTAAGACTGAGTTTATAAAGGAGATAGATAGATAGAAGAAACGTTACCTGAAAAGATGCTTTTTGAGAAGGGTCAAAGCAGTGATGACCCGAGAGTCTCGCCCAGTCTGGTAACGATGCAACCTCAGCTGTGAGCTGACCATATCTAGACAATGAGATAAAAACGAAGCATCAACATCAAATTAGATGAGAGTTCTTAAAAGGGGAAAACAAAAATCAGTCATACCAGTGACAGCTTCAGTGTCAGCAGCGGTTCCAGCACCACAGCAGTAAATGTTAGGTGCCATGTAGTGAATCTTCTCACAGTTCTTATCAGCAACGATAGGTCCCTCAGTTGCTCGTGTATCAGCGCCTAGTATAACACCATCCTATTCAAAACCCCCGGATAATCAAATCAGCTTTAATACAAACACCACAACCATTTACCAAAAAAAGCAATAAATGATAGCACAAGAACACACACATCTTCAAATGTTTAATTGATGTGCTCTATACTACACAGGCGCATAACTAACTAAAAAAAAAAAGCAATCTAGTCGCTGAAAGGGCTCAGCTAAAGTCACAATGATGGTTTGCTTTTATCTCTCACTTATTAACCACCACAAAACCATTTATTAAAACAAACAGTAATATCACAAGAACACAAACAACTCCACATGTTTAAAGCTCTAAGCTACACGAACGGATAGGCAGAGCTAATTAAAAAAAAAAAGCAATCTAGTCGCAAAAATGGCTCAGTCATAGGCCTCACTCAACTAATCTTGAAACAAATGGTATCGGCTATAATCAAATAGATTCCATTACTAGATAGAATTAGGCTAGATACAATCAAGTATAGGCGAGAGAAAAGTGAGACCTTGAAGATCAAACCGACGATGGTAGTACCGGTCTTCAAAAAGGAGGGAGCTTTAAGACCCTTTTGGATAAGCATATCGTTTCTCTTGCACAGATCGAAGCTGAACCCACCCTTCGGCGGTACATCCACTCCTGACTGAGTCATTCTCCCAAAATTCTACAATAACATGGATAAAAAGGTAAATTTAACATCAACCCATTACCCAGAAAGTGTGAGAATCAAGATAAAGAAAAATCTGGACTTGGAGAGAGATTTATTTACCTTGGCCGACGAGGTTCGCTTGAATCAGAAGGGGAAAACAGATGCAAGACGAGAGGAAAGAGCAAATTATAAAGAAAAGAGTTGTTTTCTTCTTCTCCAATTAACCTTTTCAGAGATCCTTCCAGGGGCCTTGTGGTCTTTCTATTTTCACTTGAGATTCCAATTCCGATGGGCCTTTATTCCTTGTTCTTGAGCCCATCTATCAATACTTCTATATTTGAGCCCATTATAGACGGTTATTACTTATTAGTTGTAATCTAATGGGGTTAGAATAGTTAACTTGTCTAGTCTTCAACATTGAATGGTTTTTGAGGTAAACCATCTTTGGCAAATACAATTTTATATATCTATACTATTAAAGCAGAATACTTCTTATGAATATGCTCCTGAATTTTCCTATTAATTACAAAACATTCAATTTCCTTTTTCAATTGTTTTAAATGTTTTTCGAAAATGAAAAGCCTAACCAATTTGCTACTTACATTTTCGTTTTTAAGCCCATTAAGTCGTTTTAAATCTCATTTCGTACTCAGAGATTTACGGAATCAAATCAAATAAAAAGAACATTCCCCAACTTGAGGAACACACAAAAAAATATTTTAATTGTTTGACATGGTAACTGAATTTTACAAAAACTAATCTTAAAATATAGAAAGATTCGATTTTAAAGAGAAGATCACTCAACTTTCTCCCTAAATTTCTGATAAAACCTAACATCTTGCTTTGAATCCGATCAATATTATAAATAGGTAACACCGGTTTCCTATTCAAACCCACACCTTCGAACAAACCAACATGATCTACGTAGGATAATATAGGACAAACATTTTAATTTTAATAATGATTAAAAAAATAAAGAAGACAATATTATAAAAATTGACTATAAACAAATAAAAAAAATTATTAAAATATGAATTAGACAAATATTTATTAATTTAAATGGAATTTTAAAAAGAAACGATACCGCGCTTTGAAAGCGCGGGTCAAAATCTAGTAATCTCTTATGTTAGGTATTCTATTCTTATAAATCATGTAAATTGAATGGTTTGAGGTAGACCAACACTTCATCCGGTCTTCAATCATCTAAGTAACTAATCAGTGTTCTTAATCACGAAGATGGCTTAACAAGACACTGAAGAACATGTACACCATCCATTTAAAAATTACTAGACCAGGAAAATCATCTGACCAGCCAATTTAATCTTTGATCAAAGTCTTGCAAAACCAGAACCGGTTTAAGCCAGTTTATGAGGAAAAAAAACAGTGTGTAAATCAAACCGGCCATAAAGGACTTCTTACTACTGCTGATTCAAGACCGGTTTCAACAGTCAACAGCCCATCACACCATTCCAACATCTCATAACCATATGTTGACAAAAAAAAACATATGTATACAGCCTAAGGCAGCTAGCGAGCGAGCTTCTGAGCATTCTTGACTGCTCCTACATAGAAATGCAATCTCCATAGCATTGTGTTGTCCTCCTGAAATACACAAATGCTATTAATCTTCCACCTTAACTTACAGACCACAATCTATTAACTATGTGTCTTACCGACTGATCCAAGTTGGCGATAACCTCGTCTGAAAATTCCTTTCCAGACGTTCTGCAATGTTCTTCCACTATCCCAGCGACACGGTCACGGTTTCCCCCAGGTAACTCCATGATTGCTTTCTGAAGATCTAACTTTTCGCCGCGACTCATAGGCCTTTTTCACAAGACCTCAATAAGTAACAATTAAAGAAGGATGTTTCAATTGTACATGAAATAGTCGACTATATACCTGCAAGTAGCCACTACATCATCAAGGATGTTCTCGAGTTGCTGCTGCATATCATCCAGCTTTTCAAAAGGCAAAACCAAACACACAGAAAATTTATTAGCATTTTCTCGCATGAACACATGATAATATGATATATTACATCCTTTAAGTGCATTACCTCATGAAGAAGAACATTTGAATACCGGGAGGTTAATTTCTTGACAATATCAGGGTTAGACAGAAGATTCGTCACATCATCTTCAGAGTCTGCAGGAACATCACATTTGGCTGCCTTGTCTGAGAATCGTTTCATGCTGCATGCACGCAAATGCATCTACAATTCCCAAATTGCATATAACTCTTATCATCAATACGATATTATAACAAGAGTAGAACTTTTGATGTATGTATAATAACCTCATTAACTTCTGGAGTTAGATCCCTCACGCACTGCCTTAACAAAACATTCAAATCCTCTCTCTTGAGGTGTGACATCCCAGCTCCTATTGCAGTGTTGGAATGACTCATAGTGGCTTCTTGATCTCGAAGCGAGATCTTCTCTTCTTGAGACAAGAGTTGAGCTACTTGAGATCTGTAATCACCGAAAGAGTCTGCAGGTTTGACTCTTTGGGTTTCAGACGAAGGAGGCGCTTCTGCTCCTCTTTTGGGCATAGCTTTTGGTAGACACTGAACTGGTAAGCAGACACACATGAAGATTAAAAAAAAAGAAACTTTGAATATAAAACCACCAACACAAGACTACTCGAACATTATTCGAACATTGCTAAAAGCTATTTAGTTCCAACTCTGACTATTGTTTGAAACAGAAGATTGTATAAAGGCAACGAAGCGTGTAATAATAAATACAGAGTAAGATATTCAGACAACAGTATGTGTGTATGAACGACAATCTGGAACTTTCGGTTACAGAGTTTTAAATTCAGAATTTTTACGAGGAAGCTAATGTAATTACGGGGATCATATGAGTATTGGGTATCTCTATAGCGACGTGATGTGCCTTTGATGGGATTCGACGAGAACTTACCGAGGAATTCGAAGCGATTGTCGCTGAAACAGGAGAAGATCGTTTATTCGACGGGGAAGCCGAAAATAAAGAAGAAGAAGGAGACCAAACTCTTAAGGCAAGTACACCTGTGTGTCTGTGCCACGTCAGTATAGTCTATCTTGGGCCTTCCAATTGTACGGGCCTTTTTATTAGCCCAGTTTATTACAAAAAACGTTTTTTAGCTTAATTTATAATGAAGGGCATTTCTTCGAGATAAACTATTTTCTAAGTTTTGATCACAAAAATAGATCACAAGAAAAAAAATGACCAAAATATTTCATTTAAAAGGTAAAAAAATTATAATTCTTTAGATATATAGAAAAAAAATAAAAAAATAATAATAATAATCTTTTTTCTAGTTTTAGATTATATGTTTTCAAATTCGAACTTTTATATTAAAAAAATTATTATAATTTTTTTCCGAAATTTTTTTATTATCTTTTTCAAATTTTTATTTTATAATTCGAAAATACTTTTTGAAACTATTATTAAAAAATTTATATTCAAATTTTTAATATTTATCTTTTATTTATAAAATTTAAATCTCGATCTCAAATCTCCACCCCTTAACTCTAAATCCTAAAATTTGGATTAGTTAACTCTAAAGGTATAAGTGTATATTTACCTTTTTAATAAAATATTTTTGTCATTTTTGTCACTTTGATCCTTAGAGTATATTTGTAACAAACTTTTTTAGTGATATCGTAGAGTATTTCCCTATTATGAATCTGAAGTAATTAGTTATTACTTTTTCTATTTCAATTTAATTATCGTTTTGAACCTATGCAGCCACACATATTAAAAAATATTTAATTTTATATATTTTTAAAATAAAAACATTAATATATATATATATCTAACTATTAAAATAATAGATTAAATATAAAACTAATATATTTTGTATTGAAATTAGAAATGATACTTATTCTGAAATAAGTATTTTACTCTAAATGATAACTAAAATAAAACTGTGTGGATACTACAAAACGCTGAGAAAGACCTGAAGAAAATTAGTGTAAAACCAATCTCACCATGCTAACTAATCTTCACTTTCCTGTCTAAATTTAAACTTAAATATGATCTTCACTCTCACATAGTCTCATTACGTTGGACACAGGACACGTGTTCTCTCAATTGTCTTTTGAAAGTGGAAATTACCATCACCACATGTTCTCTCTTTAACTAAACAAAAGATGAAACCAATAAAATTTTCCAAGACAAGCTCCTATGGACCCGGTCAACTGAAACTTCGGTTAAATCCCCTATATCTCTTTTCTTCCCTTTTATATTTTTCACCATTGCCATTAAGCAAACAAGAGATAAAAAAAGTAAGTAATTTAATAATTAATTACCGCATTTAAGAAAATCTCACATTCACATATAAAGATGACAAGGACCATTACGCTCCTATCTCTCGCCGTCACCGTCTTGGCCATTACCGCTGTCTTCGCCGCTGATCCTCCAACACCAGCCGGAGCGCCTAAAGCCAACGCCAACAAAAGCTCACCCACTCCTCCCGCCGCCGCAGCATCCCCCAAACAACCCGCCGCAGCATCCCCCAAACAACCCGCCGCAGGATCACCAAAACCAACCACCGCAGGATCCCCCAAACAACCCGCCGCAGCATCCCCAAAATCCACCGCTTCCGCCCCAACCTCGCCGCCTACGGCTTCTGCTCCCACCACCACCAAGAAGAACTCCTCCGCCACTCCAAGCGCTTCCCCATCTTCAGGTGGTGGCGCCCCCACAAACGCTCCAAAATCTTCGTCAGCCAAAACTCCGGCTCCAAGCCCCGACTCAAGCACCGGAGGTCCTACCAGCTCATCCGAAGGTCCTACAAGCTCATCGGAAGGTCCTACAAGCTCGTCCGAAGGCCCTACAAGCTCGTCTGAAGGCCCTACAAGCTCGTCTGAAGGTCCTACTAGCTCGTCCGACTCACCATCCGCATCTTCTCCGCCGTCTCCGACACCAGACATGTCTCCGTCGTCGTCCCCTGATGAAGGACCCACCAGTGAAGGCCCCGAAGCTTCAGCCCCGACGGGAAGAGCCTCGTCGCTTGAGATCTCTATCTCTGGATCTGTTCTCATCGCAGCTGCATGGTTCTTCTTCATATGATGAAATGTTACTCTTGTGTTTCTTATTACACTTAAAAAGGCTCGTTTCATTTAATATTTTTTGATTCCTTAAAAAAAGGTTTGCATGTTGTTGCACAAAAAAAAAGGTTTGCATGCACTCAGGTTCAGTGGAATTCGTGCATAGTACGGAGGTTAGGATTTGATGTTGTAATAAAAATGTTTAGCTTGTGTTAATTTATGATTAATATGATCATGTACGTGATCTAAGTGGTTATAATGACCATTAAATGCTTATGGTTAAAAGGGTCTATTATACTAGTAGTAATTTATGTCCATTTTCCAGTTGGCTAGTACATGTTCCAATACTGCTGAAGATCAATGACAAACAATATACAGGAAAATCCAAATAAAACTTAGTAAGGAAGGTAGAACTTACTGCTTGACCAAAAAAAAGAAGTATACATTACCAGAAAGGAAAAAAAACGGAGAATATAATTTAACTCAACAAGGTAAAGTATATACTAACAACAAATAATTAGCTTCTGATAAATAGATTGTTTTCAGTTATCAGATACATGCATCTGAAAACGAATAACTAGTTAGAATACCCAAACAATATCCTATAAATAGTTACAAAAACCATATCTTTTTATTTATAGAGAAAAGAGAACAAAACAAACACCTTAACCTTAAATAGCAAAATAGCCTAATAAAACACTGAACATAATACGTCCATCTTCATTACAAGTAAATTTCAAATCTCCATTCCCATTTCTCTTCAATTCTCCTTGACAAGTTTAATCAATCATCTGCTCTCTGAACCTCACGGAAAAAAATTGTAAATACCATTTGAAAATATACCGCAAACATTCAATAGAAGAGACCAGGGGATCAAAATCATCAACACACATATACATATACCATGGCAAGCCGTTTTTTCTTAGTCTTCCTCCTCGTAATTCTAACAATCGTTAATGCAACATTAGCAGCTGATGTTGCTGAAAAACTTCAACCTGTTGTTGACACCAAAAAAGCAGCAGACAACGCTACGAAGAGCTTGATAGATAGCCTTGGTCCGTCTCAAGATAACCCCGATTACGAAATCCCTTTAGAACTTGCACCGGGCGGTGTCCAGGTGGTGGATGATTACCTTCCCAATATTAGCCCCGGCGGAGGAAAAGATGACTCTCTTGCACAACCAGAATCGGATATGGATGTCAATAACTCGCCATCTAGCCCTGCCTCTATATCTTTTACAACCGTTGCCGTTGCTGCGGTAGGAGGAGCCAGCTTATTTTTCTTTTGAACACATGCAGAAGACCAAACGATGTCCTTTAATTTCGGCTACTCATGTAATACTTTTATGATGTTTTTGGAATCTATGGCGAAACTGTACTTTGTTTTGTCTACATAATTACATTTGCTACATTGTTTTCAAGAACAAAAAATTTAAAATGCTAACTGCTAAGTATGCGTAATGCGTGGAATACAGGTTACCCAAGATTAATTATATCAACTATCAGGATCATAAAGAGGACAAACATGTATCAAGCTCAATCCTATAGTTACTGAGTTACAATTAGCCATATGCACCCATGCATTATAGCGAAGATCAAATGATTATAGCCCCGAAAAATGTGTCCTGTCTAGAAAACTGGACGTAAATAGCGTGCCCTTTCACGAGTGGCCGACAACTTTTTATAGCCTTAAAGTGAATTTTTCTTATGTCAACGCAAAATATCAATGACATTTCTAGGCATGACTTCACCGCGCTATCTATGATAAATTGATCACTGGACTTTCTTCCTTAAATCGCTAAAGACAATTCGATCTCTTACCATGTCATATTTGTTACTAATAATTACTGCAGTCACTCGCAAAACTCAAAGGCGGATAGTTTAGCACGCAGTGTTAAGAAGCAACTGTCTTTTGTCGTTCACATGGATGCAGATCACCCGGTTTGGTTTACAGAGTCAATATGAATCTGTATAGTTGACGATAAAAAAAAAAAAATTACTGCAGTCACTAGTTAAACATTAGCCAGATTTTTGGGGTAGTAAAATAAAACTAAAATAGTTTATTTTGAGTCGATGGCTCGACTACTGCCTACTGGTATCCCACATAGGCATCTAAAGAAAAGGTTGGAAAGATCAAAGACAGAAATAAATAAAACCAAATTAATATATTATGGTCTCGATCTGAAGAAACTATGGGCGTAAAAAAATTTCTATGCTTAGATTAACTTCTTGCCAAGAAGTTCTTGGTTAACAAAACAACACAAACTATATTAATATAAATTTAGAAATCATCTCACGCAAATGTCTAGAGACATAGCAGACGCATTATACTTTTAACATTACAATGAAAACTTAAAACAAAAAGAAGCCTCTTACCATTCATTAATTAGAAGTTTAGAACACACGAACCATTGCATAAACAATTATTTCCTCTTAACGATTTCATTATCATTGTTATACTGATAATTAACAGCGACGACCTCGACGACAACTTAGTGTTCCTGCCGTCGTCGTGATGGAACCCACAAGCGATGATGGCCTCGCGCTTAGACTAGAAGCTCTTGCATAAGTTGATGAAGCTCTAGCACCGGATTGCCGGAAATATGCTCCGTTCAACATTATATCCCCTTCCGATCTCCAGTTCCAATGTCTCCATTTGCTTTCGGGTGCGTCTTCATGTTTTGTAACCTATATATTATTACAACATTAAACTAAACACATGCCACAGTTTAATTTTGAACAATCGCCTAACATGCATACAAAACTACAAACCCTTGAGCTAAATGCTCGGGTCAACTGTCACGTGTTAAATTTCGTAAAATAACAACATTTCAAATTATAGAAAATTAACAACAACGTACCTCTTTATTGAACCGGGTATTAGGAGCGAGAAATCTATTTCCTTGGCTGAATATCGTCGGGGAAGCACTTCCACCGATGGCATACATTTCCCAGTGAGTATAATCATTGTTCACAACATGGAAATATCCATGCCTGCACCTGTTATTTATAAAACCCTAAATATTAATAACATATTCAACTATAACTAGCACTTTCATTTCATGATATAACAAAAAAAATCTCAAGTTATATATTTAAAGCTTCTTCGTACTGATTTTAATTAACTTTTCATCCATGCATAGGTCCAATAGCGTGAATCTTCAAAAGGTAATTAGTAGTATTAACTTTTTCTAAGCATAGTTAGAAACACACTGAAAGTCACAAACCAATTAAATTATTTCATCTAACCGTCTGGAATTAGATGAAAATCAATAATGTGTATCTGTATAATTAATGGTCGATTTGCTTTTTTGGGTATCATTTTTGTTCATATGTCATTTAATGAAAGAAATCTTATAGCATATATATAGCCATATAGTGATGTGATCGATGGTGGTGAGTTAAAAAGTCTCATTCTCCTTTTGCTGACTTCTTGCAGACTCTATAAGTCAAGCTTTCACATGCAAACTCTTTATGCGCGTGCTTCGGACCACGCACGCAAGCTTCTATATATCACCGAGACTATGTGTGTGTGCGATGAGGGATAAAAATGTAATTTTCTTACCGTGGCATCCTTTGAACGAGCCCTTCTCCGAAATGGTTAAACGCAATGGTGACTTGCATGTTCTTGTCCTGTGTGTTGTCCTAAAAGCATGACCTTGTCATGGTGCGTCATGTGGTTGTTCGATATAGTTATAGCCGTCGAACCATGTATGGCGTCTATCAGACCATCATCGCAGTTTGAGAACGAGCAATGGTCGATCCACACATGCTTCCCTCCAAATATCGCCACTGCGTCTCCATCTGATTTGATCCACCACCCAGTGTGACGTGGACCATCTCTAATCATCCCAGCTATAAACACAAAATATATTAATTAGCATGTTTTATAAAGAAGTTTTGGTTCCAATATATATCAAGCAAACTAGTCTATATTTGTTTCACCTGATCCTGGTTTGCAGTCATGGATGTTGATTCCATGAATGATGATGTTAGTTGCATAATGGATCTTGATGCATGGTCCATCGGTTATGTGAACACTTGAGCCTCTACCATCAATGGTCTTAAATGATGTGATGATCAGTTCCTTCTTAAGCCTAATGACCATATCTCTCTTGAAAATGATCCATAAAGGCTCTTCTTGCGTGACAGCATGTCTAAGGGTTCCCTGTCTAGGACTTACTGGATCGTCGTTGGCCGGATCTGTAACCACGTAAATTCGGCCACCGCGGCCTCCGATAGCGTGTTTGCCAAACCCTATAGCACAATCGGCTAGCCGTTGGCGGTTAGTCTCCCAGTTTGGATCGCAACGCCAACAATCATCGATAGGATTTCCAGTTCTACAAGATAGGTAGGCCAGGCTCCTCCTTGATGCATTGAATACACTCCTACAAACAAATATAGAAAATATACAAACATTCGTATTAATTGTAAAGTTTGATCTATTTAAATGTGAACATAGTATGGTAGTTGTGGAAAAAATGTCGGCCACAATTGGTATATAGTTATAGACAGTAGGCACTAGGTAGCTTGGGAAACCAATTAAATAAAAAATAGCTAGCTAGCTAGATAGTACTGTTAAATATGAAATGTTTTTTTCTCCGAAAAGGTTTTCTTGATTTTAGATGAATCGAAAATGCAAATATAGAGTGAGTAGTTTGCAGAAAGTTCACAGAATCTTCAATGTGAACCAAAATTAAGTTTAGTTAACAGTTGGTTGAAAAAAAAACAAATCTAAAGCTTAGATTACAAAAATATTTGTTTATTGGGTTTTGTGTACAATAATGTGATGTACCATGATTACAACTTACAAGTGAACGAAAGAAGTGACAGACGTTTATGGAATTAACTGCTACATTGTATAAACAATTGTATCACGATAGCGTTTTATATTTACAAAAGCAACAATGTTATAGCATAAACCATACCTGTTGACCTCATCAACTACTAGATTCGGATCTTGGGTATGAGGCGACGAACTGGAAGAGAATGCTATCGTGTTGCCGATTGATAGGAGGAATATTAAAGTGTAAACAAAAGGATTATTAGAATACGAAATCATTATTCTAAACAAGAACGAGAGAGAAACAAATATTATAAAAGAGAGAAGTTTGTGTGGAAGTTTGCTATCGTTGGAAGAGTATATAAAGGGGAAGTGAGTGCCGAGAGTGGAGGCGTGATTTATTAAGTTACTATTTCTGAGATATGGTATATCTTATATATTAAAACAGAAGTCACAACTTTGATTCATGTGTGATTTTTTTAAAAATAGTCCTAATGGACATATTCATAGAAATTCATACTAAATTTTAATTTAGACTAATAATAAATAGAATTTTTAAAATATTTTAATCATAATATCTTTTGATATCTTTTCATTTTAAATATAAATATATTTATTTTAAAAGTCTAACAAATCTGTTTGAAAAGATTTTTACAAGATCTTCATTTTCGAAATTATATTTAAATATTTTCACTAATTTCGAAATTAGTTTAAAATATTATTATACATTAATATATTCAGTTATATAAAATGAAAAATAAAAAAATCTATAATATTTTATTTATTATATAATCATAATCAACCATATTAAATTAAAATTATTATATTGAGCTAAATATAATAAAATTGTATTAAATTTATATATTTATATATTTTATTTTCGTAATTATAAAATATTATGTTCAAAAATAAAATCTAATATGTTGGTAAGATGGGTTAACATTATCAAACTATATAATACATGTATAAAAATTAACATGTATTTCTTTAAAGCTAATAATATAAAATCTTTGTAACTACTTTAATCATAATATATTTTCATTTTAAATATAATATATATTTATATATTATATTTTAAAAATTCTAAAAATCTGTGTAATATTTAAACAATAACTTAATGTATTTTAAGTTATCGTTTAGAAATGAAAATAAATAAATTATATCCTATTTTGTCTACTTTTATAGTCATGATCATGTTAAAATATAATTATTATACTAAAATAAATATGATAAAATTATATTCAATTGATGAATTTATAAATTTTATTTTCATAAATATAAACTATTTATATAATATATAATATGATGATACAACGGCTTAAAATTAACAAACTATATAATACATGTTTAAAAATTAACATATCTTACACTTTTATATATATAATAATAAATTATCTAAAATGAATAAGTATAAAAATATTGGTAAAAAGAAATCCAGTTTTGAAATACGGGTCAGAATTTAGCATAAATTAAATATAAAATATTTTTTAAATATATTTTTTCATGAATATATTAATTTGCTTAATAACTAAATGCAAATACAATAAGATAAATATATAATAAGAAGTGGCAAATACATAAGGTTTAAACAACTAATTAATTATAACATGTAAATTATAAAATTATTGTATTTGAAATAGTTATATAAATATTTAAGTATATGATTAACATTAAAAATATATACCACTTATGTTCTAAAATAATAATTTATGTATAGAAAAGTGAAAACAAACACCCGTACGGTTGCACGGGTCAAAATCTAGTTTTTTTCTTACAACTACTATAGGACCTACTTTATGGTGATTTCAGGTGAGGATAACCAAACGGTTAATGATGTGAAAACGTTAACTGGGCTCAGTAGTCAAAAGTAATTTGCAAAATGTCAACTTGTTGACCTCCCTAACGATGCCATTTTCCAATTTTTTTTTCCTTTGGTTTCGCCTCACTTTTGCATTCAAAGAAACGTAATCACAGACACAGTAAGTGGTTTGAAATGAAATGATTGTCTTTGTAAAAGTTAAACCTAAAAACCGGTAATTTGACCATGGTAGTCAAAAGTAACTGCCTAAAGTCAATATCTTTGATAGCAGGTATGGCACCGTTTTTTGCTTTCTTTCCCCACTTGCACTTTCGAAGAACAATTTGTTTATGCATGCATCATAGGTGCTGTGATGATGATTCTTAACAAAGAAAATGGGATTGTGGACTGTAATTTAATAGACAGACTTGGAGGACTTGTAATATAATAAACCTCGAACTCAATCTGGGCCCTAATTCAAAGCCTTTGATAAAGCGATGCATATTAGGGATCTTCATCTTCTTGACACTACAGTTTTCAAATATAACACGAGGTTTGATGTATCAATGTTTTAAATTAGCATAAAATCGTTTTCAATAATTAAAAGGGAATACTCGAATCATTTTATAGTGGAAGTAGCAATGTTTTTGTTTGGCAATTTTTTTTTTTAATAAAAAGGTTTAAAACCGTGAACTGTGCATGGTGGATGATGCCAAGAGAAGAGATCTCACAGCAGAATTTTGCTGGACAACACAAGAAACAGGTATCAGTAAACAAGAATACAAGTTTCTACCATTCGCAACACTTCAAATCAACACAATAATAACACAAGGTTCTCTCCATAGCAGCATGACACATCAGATTTTTAAATGTCTGAGAGATTGACATGTCATTAACTGAAAAAGTTGTAAAGCCAATGAAAATATTTTGTTTCTCCAGGTCATATTTGTTTTGTCTTGTGCTTATAGAAAATCTTAAGGACGTCGGGGATTTTGACAGTCGCCGCCTCCAAATCATACGCCGCCTTTGTACAACTTCTTAGCTTGGTTTATCAATTTTCTAGATTCCCAATCTCGACAGCTCCGACTCCAAATCATACGCCGACTCGAAGATAACGTAAACCCCCTTGCTCTCAACGAAGCTTGGCGTGGATCTCGACAAAAACGATGGAAGCTCCGATTTCCAGACCTGGGTTGTACACGACAGAAGAAAAAGCCGTCCTTTAGAGACTTCCTCTGTCGAAAGCTCTGATTGTAGAGATTCCTTTAAAGTACCCATCGTTTATAGATTAAGAAAGTTTGGCCCTTGATCTTGATTTTAGGATATAAGTGTATTGCTGGAAGTTGCTTTCATCATTCATCATTGATGATCGGGATCGAGTATACCGTAGAGTGAAAGGCGTGTTTGTACAGTTTCACCTCTCCCGGAGATCCAATGTACCCGACAAGGGCTGTTCGTCATGCAGCCTGGGACGCTTTGGATTCCCTCTTTCCGGTGAGTATTTTGATTACAAGATCCGACGCGAGAAACATATCATCTAAGACTTTAGATCACAAAATATGGACATGCTTGGCTTATGACATTGTAATATTGCGTTGCAGGTGAGGCGTTACCCGAGGCATCTCATCAGTCTATTTTTCAGGCTGCTGTATCCATGGTACTGGCCATCATCGTGCTGGAACTTTGTGGTTTCTTGCATTAAGGTGGTACTCTATTCCATCGTAAGGCTCATCTTTTCACGCCAAGAAAAGCCAAGGCAGAGCTGAATAGCTTCTACATATGATTGAAGCTCGCTGCAGGAATCCAATCCTTGTGTATAGAATGTGGTTTTGATCACAATGAGGCACACCAAGAGAACTTTACATAAGCCTCTCTGGTCACTTTCCTATCCTCAGTAACCTTATAACTCATATTACAAATTGTATTGTCATGACTGGACACAACTTTTCGAGTGAATACATACATAAAAAGTAGCGCACACATGCTTTGCTATAATGTTCCAAGCTTAGTACAAATAAAGCAAAGTTGCAGTAATCTGCAGGAAGCATGAAAAGGTTCTGTTGTAACAAGCAAAGCTTCGAAAATAATTATATTTTTATAAATCATGACTAAATTCAGGGAATGATGCTTTAATAAATAATCATCATCAAACAAAAGTAAAACAGTGACGAATAAAACGTTAAAGAAAATAATTATATTTTACAAAACTAATAAGAAAAAGTGATAGTGGAATAAAATGGGAAGGCTATGTGATGAGAGCAGGTTTATTGGGGTCCCTTAAAGAAGGGTTGTTAAGCATAATTACAATTAAAATAAAGAAGAAAAAGAAGAAAAGAGGAGGGACGTACCTTATTTAAGCAAAGGAAGGGACGTTGCTTCCACTACTTCTTCATCTTTTGTTTGTCTTTCTCTCTCTGACCCCACTTAAGAGACATTTAAGAATTTTACCATTGAACATGCTCTGAGCTCCTCTCTTATTTCTATTTAATATATAGTAAAAAACAGTGACAAATAAAACGTGATAGTGCAATAAAACGTGACAGAAAGAAAAAAACCATGCCAAAAAACTGACGAGCCTTTATCTTATTTCTATTACTTATTTAATAATATAAACCTATCATTTGATCAAAAAAAATATATATAAATGTTGTATTACGTCCGTATAGATAATATCTATTAATACAACTATAGAATATTTAATACATCTATTTCAAACACTTTTTGTTCACAACCTTAGCCTAATGATTCTAAATAGTTTGGAATTGAGGAATGAGACAAACGGAACGAGAAGAAGAAAAAATGAACGAAAGAACACATTGAAAAAATATAAAGACAAAGAAAATTTATAAACTCATAGACAATATTGAGTTTTAGCTTGATCAATGATAATTCAGTTGTATCTATCTATGAACTCAATTTCCATCTTAAGCATACACCTTATCATCAAAAACAGTTACCAAACTAAAAATGTTTTAATAAATTATCAGCATAAAACAAAATCCGCGGCGTAGCGCGGATACTAACCTAGTAATATGCAATTAGGTATTACTGATTTACTGTATAAAATACTGATTATTCCCTCGTTCTAGATCACTACAAAATCACAAAAAGACGAATCGTACAACAAAACGAATCGATTCTGGTCCCAAAGAAAGAATTAACAAGTGTAGAATCATTAAACTGCCGATTCGCTTAACACTAGAATGCCACTTGTCTTTAAACAAAGCAGTTGTTTTGATTTAACATAAATCATCCCTGATCTACTTACATTGGGAGATATCTATTAGCATAATATTTTTGAAACATAATCATGATCTGATTTATAAAGAAAACTAGAGATTGACCCGCACGCCCGTGCGGGTGTTAATTTTTACTTTCTTATAAATCGATATTTTATTTTTATGATTAGTATTATATATTTTATATGTATCATAATATAATTAATTGCATAAATACTTTTAGATTTCTATACATCATAATCGAACCTGAATCAAATAGAGTAATATGATTACTTTTGGTTATTTGGTTATTTTTAGTTTAATTTGAATTCAACATACCCGAATTGAATCGGTTAATATTCTTACTTTTCATACAAATATCCGTACCGGCGTCAAATACATTAGTTTTTGGATATTTGTAGGTTTGTATATATCAAGACTGAATTCATCTGGACCCGATTCGAAACACACATGAAAATTTATAATACCGAAATGAAGTCTAGTTTCAAAACTCAAAAAGCATGATAACCCACAGAAATAACTCGTAGCTGAATAGTTATCCGAATGTCCATGTCTAACCGATACATAAGTAAATAAAAAAAATTGTTAACCATTTTGAATTCTTATCACAAATAGAGTGGTTTCATTCAAATATGTCGAATTATTATAGTTAATATGTAAATAATCCTGACAAAATATTATAGTAAATATAATTAATGAGATAGTTAAAAAGTGAGAAAATGAATGTAAAAGATAAAATAAAAAAATTGAAAACAAATAAGTTTTGTTTTTCATGTCACTATTATATATCATATATATGTCATCATATAATTAATCATATTTTATATGTACCATAATATAAGTAATCATATAATTAATATTATTTTATACATACCATCATATAAATAATCACATATATTATATTTATAAACTTAATATGAAATATAAAAACCATAATTTAAGTTGGTGTTTTTAATTAAGTTATGTATTGTATTTTTCTTATATATAGTGAAAATATTTTTTAAATGGTTATTGGAAAATATTTTAGTAAATTTTCTTAAAATATATATATATATATATATATATATATATTTGAATCAATTATTTATATAAATTAATTTTAAATTATTATTTTGATTTGAATTTTGTATAGAAATAATTAAAATTGAGAAAAATGAATGTAAAAGATAAAATAAAAATTGAAAACAAATAAATTTTGTTTTGTACTTCTGTAATAAATGATATTAACTTATTTAGTAAATATAATAGATGAAGGGTTAGAATTGATTAACAATATAATAAAAATCTTTTAAAAAATCAATTAAGATAAGCAAGTATTATTTTCTACTGCTATCCATGTTTCCAAACAATTCTCATTTATACTACTATCCATGTTTCCAAACAATTCTCATTTATACTATTATCCAAGTTTCCAAACAACTCTCAAATGTACTTCAGTTTTAATAATATAGATTTGAATTTTGTATAGAAATAATTAAAATTGAGAAAAATGAATGTAAAAGATAAAATAAAAATTGAAAACAAATAAATTTTGTTTTGTACTTCTGTAATAAATGATATTAACTTATTTAGTAAATATAATAGATGAAGGGTTAGAATTGATTAACAATATAATAAAAATCTTTTAAAAAATCAATTAAGATAAGCAAGTATTATTTTCTACTGGTATCCATGTTTCCAAACAATTCTCATTTATACTACTATCCATGTTTCCAAACAATTCTCATTTATACTATTATCCAAGTTTCCAAACAACTCTCAAATGTACTTCAGTTTTAATAATATAGATGATTACTAAAAAGAGTAATACATTTTTTATGTCAATTATCTTCGACTATTTTTTACAGTGTACTACTATATTTAAAAAACATTTTAACGTGACATTTATTTGCAAAATACTTATAAATGGATCTATAGTTATGCCTTTTTTCTTCAAAATTTCAATGCTAGTTTCCATGCTGCATAATTAATACACTTATAAATGGATCTATAGTTGTGCCTTCTTTCCTTCAAAGTTTCGACGCTTTTTAATTATGTCAGAAAATTATCAATACTATTAAAAGGGAAGAAGTCCTAAAAAAATCTACTTATGTAAGGTTATTGGACTTTTTTTTTAAAACTACAAATTAAACTAAATATATCTAAACTATTAATATGTCATATTTTTTTTTATTTTTCTCTTATATCTTATTGTTAATTATCTTATTTTTGTGGAACCATTATTTTCAAAAAATATCCTAATAATAATACCTACTATCTAGGATTAATATTTTGAATCGTTACTAAATTAGTGATTTCATACCTTACGATTTCAAATATGATAAAACACTACTTTATTAAACAAAGTTGACATATCCACTTCGATTCATGCATAAAAGCCCATCGAACTGGTATATGCAAATCATGCATTGCTCTTTTCTTCCACCTACAAATAATAAACACGAACAACCAACTTTAGAGCTGCAATATTAAAATGTTATTAGTAATCATTTGAATTGTCATTACAAAATTAAACAATACTTTTAGTATACACAAATCAGTAGAAAAAAGTTTTAGCCACATATGTTATTATTTAACATATAATTACTCAAAATTATAGTATAACAATGTACTACAATAATATGATTATAACCCATTATGATCATATATATCGAATTTGACCATATGATATATCATTTTTTAAGAAATTAAATTAATTTATTTGAGACCACGGGTTTGTTTTTTTTAACTTTGTTAGATTCAAATCATTTTTTTATAAAAACTACTTCAAATAATAGTGGGCTCTTGGAGTTTTTACCGGATTATATCAGATTTTTAATTAACTTTTTTTTTTAAATCCGAACCAGATTATATATTGGGTACCGGGTATACTGTTTGATCAAGGCTCCGAATCGGATAGGAAAACGCTTCTTAAAATTCAAACATCATAACAAAAAACTCTTAAATTATTTTTTCTAATAAAATTTTATAAATTCATGCAATTTTACCAAAATTGTCAACAAAAAAAAGATATTCGTGCTTTGAAAACGGGTCAAAAAAGTAGTACATTTGAAATTGAATATAGATAAAAATAGTATATATTGATGGTTATAATTATGATACAAATATGTAACAATAGAAACTAATTTTCAATTTAAAATAAGCAACTCATATCGTTACTACATTTCAATATTGAAAACACATTGTTCTTCAATATAGAATATATATATACTATTAAATCACACATATAATCTTTAAATCTACTTCGAATAAATACCACACTTTAATTTTTTTGAAAAACATAAATTTGTAAGATTTGAAACAAAAGATAAAAGTAGTTTTTCAATTAATATTGAATCAATAGATGAAAAACAAACTCGCACTTTTAAGTGCGGATCAAAATCTCGTTGTTAGTTATTTGCCAATATTGCCAGAAAATTATGTCATTTCAGAAAATAAATACCTCAAAAATTCCATTCCGACAACAAAAGTAGCCGCCACTACAACCAATACAAATTTACCTGGAAAGTAATAAAAGCTATTTGAACCGCAAAATTTAGCATTTTCATGGAGTCTCCTTTGATGTGACTTCGTTTGTCCTTTATATGCCTCGTTATCTGTAAGTTCAGATATTTGCTAATGCGTTAAGCTCAAGCCATCCACAAAAACAAATTATTAGCAGCAGATAAGTCGAAAGCATCCCTCTTTGCTTCTTCTTCTTCGGATAAAAAGGTCAGTTTCTTTGGTTCTCGTGTTTAATTTTAATTTTTTTTTAAATCTTATTTCGAAAAGAGAAAGGATTTCTTAATCGCAAATCACTGCCCACGAGAGATGTTTAAAGCTGTATCAGCATTAACGTTTCGTAAAGATGAAGAAAGTACTAATTTTACTCTGTTTTCGTTCTGTTCAGCTCTTTGTTTACTTATATTAAGCTCAGTTGACTCATTAGCTCTGCTTACAGGACTCCAAAATCAATACCAAAAATAGCGTTGAAGCTCTTAGGAAGGCGCTGACTGGGTCTTGAGAGATGGGTTTGTGTTAAACTCGTGGGGTTTAAGTCAAAAGATTCAAAATTCAAATGGAGCCTCCAAAAGGATTCCTTGCTTCTTTGGTGCATTTCTTAGTGTTCCTTCCTTATTTCACTGCATTGCTGTTTCTGGGTGTCATCAAAGGTATGACCTTTATAGTTCTTTATAACATTGCTTCCATGTTTCACACTTTATCTCCTTCATTCTTCTATTGGGTGGCACTAAAGGTCTGAACTTTCAATGGATCTCTACCCCTTTAAGCCTAGTTTTCAGTTTGTTCAGACAAAGTGGTTTTAACTCACGTTGACTTCATTACATGGATGTTGACTTTAGTGATTGTTCTTCATACTGTAAACTATAGAGCTAATTTGAGTGTCTGAAAGTTTAAGAAGTCAAGCATTTTGATTCTGTTTAGGCTCATTTGCACTTATCAAATTCATTATAATGTAACAATGCTTTCTTTGTTGCTTAGGTATCGTTCTGTGTCCACTGGTATGCTTCGTTATGACTATAGGCAACTCTGCGATCATACTAACTCTTTTGCCTATTCACATCGTTTGGACATTCTACTCAATAACGAGGTAACTAACTCCTCTCCTGAAAACATTCCATTTTCCTTTTTTCTCTCTCTCTCGGCGTTGAAGACTCTTTGTTTGATTCTTCTCAGTGCCAAACAATTAGGACCGATCTTGAAGCTCTTTATATGCCTATGTCTACCTGCCGCCATCATTCTCTGGCCAATTCTTGGTGTCTTAGCAAGTGTTCTTGGAGGAGCTTTATATGGTTTTCTCTCCCCAATCTTCGCTACCTTTGATGCCGTTGGCGAGGGCAAGCCTTCCCCTCTTCTCCATTGCTTTTATGATGGAACTTGGAGCACCGTCAAGCGCAGCTTCATTGTTGTCCGTGACTTCAAAGACGTGTGCTTTCACTCCTACTTCTCATTTATGGATGAGATTAGAAAATGTAGTCCGGATCAGAACTATCATGAGATAAGGTATATGTTTATGCTCGTTCTTGAGTTCTAACGTATCTTTCAATAGAGCTTACTAGGCCTGGTCTTCGGGTTCGAGTCGGTTCCATTCAGGTCTAGTCATTTGGAACCTACCAACTACGTACGCTAAGCGGGTTTGGGTCGGTTCAAATCTATAATTAATATACCTGTAATTTGCGGGTCTCGTAGTCGATCCATATCGGTTTGGGTATTTAAAATCGGGAAAACTCAAAGTACCCAAAAACCATCAAAATTTAGCTGAAATTTATATCATATTTATATAAAAATTTGCAAAATAACCAAAAAAACTATTAATAATTAAACATTTTTAAACTCTATATTTAACATTTAAAGTTTTTCATTACTTATAAATGTTACAAAATAATAAAAAAAATTTCAAACAAATTCAAATATAGAAAATAGAACACATAAAGTCATAATCTTCGATATTCATGTTTTTAAGTTGGGTATAAATCGATTCTTATATGGTCGCGGTTCTTTTCGGATTCACATCTATTCGGATCAGCTTTTTTCGGTTCGGTTCTTTTGGGTAGAGGAATTTTCGATTCAACTAGAAACTTGTAAATTTTCGAGTCGGTTCCGGTTCGAATTTTCCGGGTAAAGTGCCCAGCTTACTTTATGTCTGCAATTTTATTTGCAGGCTACTTCAACTTCCAGGTGCATTGATAGCTTCAGCACTCGGGATTCTTGTTGCTTTCCCTGTGATCTCACTCGTAGCCTTATGCAAAAGCCCTTACATGCTCTTCAAAGGTTGGCACCGTCTGTTTCACGACCTCATTGGACGGGAAGGTCCATTCCTGGAGACAATGTGTGTCCCCATAGCAGGCCTAGCAATCTTACTTTGGCCTTTGGCCGTCGCGGGAGCAGTTCTTGGTTCATCGGTCTCTAGCATCTTCCTCGGTGCTTATGCAGGAGTAGTCTCATATCAAGAATCATCTTTTTACTATGGACTATGCTTTGTGGTCGCGTCTGTGTCCATTTACGACGAGTATAGCACTGATATACTTGACATGAATGAAGGATCTTGCTTCCCAAGGCCTAAGTATCGAAAAAAAGAAGCCGAACCAACACCTTTTTCAGGTCCTATACCAAGACAAGGCTCTGTCAAGAACATGGCTTCAACAAGAGTAGGGTCAGTGAGAGTCCCTATGATTGATGTTAAGCCTCTTGACGTAAGCACATGCATATTATATCACAAACCCAAATAGCAAAATAAAGACTTTTTTGAGTTTTGATGATGGGTGTTGAAACCTTGCAGCTTTTGGATGGTCTCTTTGTGGAGTGTAGGAAGTTTGGAGACGTTTTGGCGAGTAAAGGACTGATAAACTCAAAAGATATCGAAGAGGCGAGGTCTAGTAACGGCAGCCAAGTGATCAGCGTTGGCTTACCAGCTTACGCATTTCTTTATGAGATTCTACGCTCTGTCAAAGCCAATACTTCCGGCTTGTTGCTCAGTAAAGTCTCAACCTTTTCTTTGTTTTCTTGAATCATCAACGAGGATTGAACTAGTGACACAATGTTTGTGTGTTAGGTGACGGTGTAACTGAACTAACTACCAAGAACAGACCAAAAGATGCTTTCTTTGATTGGTTTCTGAATCCGTTTTTGATACTAAAGGAGCAAATGAAAGCTACGAACTTAACTGATGAAGAGGAAGAGTATCTCGGAAGGTTGGTGTTGCTGTATGGAGACTCAGAGAGGCTAAAGAACTCGTATGCTGATTCATCTTCTCCTCTTCTCACCGAGCGTAAAAGAGCTGAGCTTGACGCCTTTGCTCGCAGGTAATGTCTAAAAGTTTCTATATTTATATATAAAGAGAGGCTAAAGTTTCTATTTTTGAACCTTTTTTTGTGTGTGTTTGTTAGGATTCAAGGGCTAACGAAAACGGTGTCAAGGTATCCAACATACCGTAGACATTTTGTGGAATTAGTGAAGAAACTATCGGATGATTTGGAGGTCCAGGACCGTGACGGTTCAGAAATTATAAGAGAAGCGCCTGGTCCGGTTAAGATATTTTCTAGGATATTCAGTCAAAGATCGTTCAGAAGGAAAGAGAGTATCAATGGATCCGACCAAGAATCAAGGAAGGGTGTCTCAAGGATGGTAGATATCGTTTGATCAATGGACACTGGGACGTGTGGATAATGTTATAATGATTTGGATTGTTTTTGATTTGTAGAAGAGTACTGTTATGAAACAGATGAGTATATGTCTTCGGTCAAGAAACTGTAATTTTGAAAAAAAGTTCCCTAGCGAATGCCTCTCATCTGTAAATCATGGGACATGTTTCCCCAACTATCAATCAATTCCAACCAACCAACCATGAATTTCTCGTCTTTTTTATTTGTTTTTGCAGTACTTTGCACATGCAAAATGTTCTCATGTTTTGAAATAACAAGTTCATGCATGGTGAAAAAAAAATAGAAGTTTTTTGTAGATGGAACTGTGGTTGCTATCAAGGAGGTCTCCATGGCTAGGCTTAGTAAGAAGTTGTAAGATAGTCTCATGTCGGAGATTTTCATCTTGAGGAAGATCAATCACCCCAACATCATCCGCAGAAGGTATAGGCTGATGATAGTTTTTGTACTGTAAATGTTCATTGTTTAGTATGGGAATGACCCTTGTTGAATTCAGATGCTAAGCATTTTCTTGAACTCCATAGACCATGTAGGAGGAGGGTGATGATTTTGTATTGGGAATTGTAAATGCTCTGAGTGTGAATGGGTTTGATTGCTAAAGGATGGTTTTCTGTTTTGTGACATTTGATGATGTAGGAACCAGGGAAAAGAGCATCAAAGCATTGTTAATGAATTATGTTCATCAGACACTTGCTTCTTTCTTTCACTACGGTGTCCACTCTCTTTCATATGGCAAGTTAGTTTATATGATTGATTTGCAAATTATTGTGTGCAATGTGTATAATATGACTATCTGTGAAGCTATACAGGTAAAAAATGATTCATTTATAGCTCGTGCTTGTTCATTGCGGATGAGAAAAAAGCAACAGAAAATTGATTTGTGTGTTTTCTATGATGATATCAAAACAGAGGATTGGGAATGGGTTGGATCTTACCTCAAAGGAAGACTCAGCCAACTGAAAGAGAAGCATGAAAGTAAACCTCTATGTCTCTTATCTCTCACAAGTCACATGCTCTCTCTCGTTTATAACATTATGTTTATGGATATGGTTTCGTCTCTAATGTAGTTGTTATATTAATTTAAATGAAAGGTTTGTTGGTTAGTTTTGAGTTTTCTCTACTTTTAAATTTTATAAAATCCAATAATTTGTAAGTTTTGTAAAATTTAAATTTAATAATTCAACTTTAAATTTATTTTTAAAATTTTTTAAGAACTTCAAAAGGGTTCTGCTATTGGACCATAACAAATTTAATTACATTGCAAGAGATTCTAAAGTTCACCGATTACAAAATTTATAATTAAACTAGTTTTTCCTTTTTTTTTTGGGTAAAAATGTTAAGATAATTAAACTAGTTATTAGAATTCATCATGGGTTCTTACCATTGGAGATGGTCTTACCAAGTAATTCAAGCCAAAAAAATGAATTTTTTTTTGAATTAATATTAAATTTATTCACGAAAAAAACCTTTTTACAGAGAGCGAAGTTTATGCATCTATCTTATTAAAACTCAAGTACAAAATTGGAGTGTTTGGAGACTTGAATAGGACTATTAAAAAATTTGGAGTGTTTGGAAACATGGATTGCAGTCTTTTAAAAAAAAATTATTTTTGTTTGAAAACAAGGATAGTAATATTAAAAAAAAAAATAATGGGCTTATGTTTTTTAAAAAAATTGAAAGTTATTTAGGCCACTTTTAAAATATACCAAAATGGGTCAATCTAATTGCCTAAATTTTTTTTTCTAAACTAACCATAAAACAAAATTTAAACTTTATACACATATTTCAAATCAAAATAATAATTCAAATTTGATTTATATCAAAAATTGATTCAAAAAAAAAAATATATATATATATATATATATATTCAAAAATGGATTTTTACTAAACTATTTTTCAATAACCATTATAGAAAATATTGTCAATATATATAATAAAAATATAATACAAAGCCCAATTTGAAATACCAACTCAAATTATGGTTTTTATATTTCATATTAAGTTTTAAAAGTATAATCTATGTAATTATTTATATGATGGTATGTATAAAATACTATTAATTATATGATTACTTATATGATGGTACATATAAAATACGATTAATTATATGATGATAAAATACGATATATAATAATGACTAGGGATGGGCTTTTGGGTACCCATACGGGTTTGGTTCTGATCGGTTTGTATTTCGGGTTTTCGGGGTCAAAGATTTCAGCCTTATTAGAATGTTTCTAAATTTTGGTTTGAGTTCGATTTGGATCTTTGCGGGTTTGGTTTGGGTTTGGATAACTAATTTAAATTATTTTTAAAGTCTTAAATCATTATATATTTTAAATTTCTCAAAATGTATAAATAAAATAATATATTACGTATAAATTTGAATAACATATGTCATAATACTTAAGCTTAACATATCAATTGGCTTGATTTAAAATTTTGGATACGGAATCAATAATTATTTTAAGTATTTTTGGTGATTTGAGTATACTTTAACTATTTCAGATATTTACTTTTGACTATCTATATATATTTTCAAGTATTTAAACCAATTTAAAAGTATCATTTTGATGTTTTATATACGTTAAATCTTAAAATAATTAATATATATAAGTATATAAATCTATTTTTAGATAAATTCAGATACTCAAATACTTCGGTTTGGATCAGATTCGGTTCTCTAAATAACAATTTTTTGAATAATTAGAATATTTAATCAATTTATGTTCGGGTTTGGTACTATATTTTTGGATCGGTATCGGTTATGTTTCTCGAATTCATTTTTCCAAATCCTAATAATTACATGAAAAACAAATATCAACATATTTTTCAAAATATACACCCGCGCGCCTGCGCGGATCAAAATCTAGTGGTGATTATTTTTCTTGACGCCTTTTTCGTATGCTGATTCATCTTCTCCTCTTTTCACCGAGCGTAAAAGAGCTGAGCTTGACGCCTTTGCTCGCAGGTAATGTCTAAAAGTTTCTATATCTACTAATAATAGCAATCCCAATTAATTCTAAAGGTTATGAATCTTATTTATGTTGAAAAGTCATGACTATTGAAAAGTTGTGACCATTAATATAAGTATCCTTTTAAACTTGAAAAGTTGTGACTATTCACATAAGTATATTTTCAAAATAACTATCTTTTCTAATTAATTCCAAAGGTTGTGAATCTCTATAAAATTGAAAGGTTGTGTTTCCAACATGCAACTCTAAAAAATGGAGTATTTTTCATGTGTCTTTTCATCTAAAATGATATTAAAAATCCCAAAAAATGTCTTTGTACAATTATTTGTTTGATTAAAAAATCGTGTATTAGTTAGAGTAAAGAGTCATTTTTTTCCATTGTAAAAGTAAAATAGATTTTTAGAATAGCTAAGGTGTCTTTCTATAATGAAGTTGTTTTTTGAAATGATCTACCTATATAAAATTTATTTTTAAATTTTTTTAAGATGTCTTTTTATAATTAAACTGTTTTAAAATGATGTGTTTATTCAAAATGTGTTGTAATAGTATTATGTTAAAATAACTACTTTTAAATTGAAAAGTTACGACTATTCATATGAGTATTATTACAAAAATAAATAACCTTTAAATTGAAAAGATGTGACTACTTAAATTGAGAAGTTGTGACTATTCATATAAGTACCACTTCAAAATAACTACCTTTAAATTGAAAAGATGTGACTATTCAAATAGATATTTGAAAATCTATAAATGGTCTATGTCCATACTTTTCTCAAAGTAAAAATTTGTCCTTACAGTTTTACAAATTTTTAGAAAAAAACAAATGATAATATGTAGGATCAATCATTCATGTCTCGATAGCAAAAATAATTCTAAACAAGACAATAAAATTATTATTTTTTCTTTTTTTCTTTCTCTTTCTTTCTTATAAAACTGTATTTATGATTACGTATGTTCCATCAATACATGATTCATGTCCTATAATTTCATACACTCAGATTATATGAGAAAATTGTTACATCCATTTTAATGACTGTTCATGATACATGTTTAGGGTCGACATAATCAAACGTTTGCAAATTGATGATTTGCATGCATTTAGGAATTCTGATGTTGGATTAGAAAGTAAAGAATCATGTTCCTTAAACGTTGGACATTACATTCATAAACCATCTATATAAGCATGACATCTGGAAATGTTGCATTATGGCATTTTGTTGTAGACCTGGAAATATTGTTTTTTTTTGTTAGTTTAAGGTTTTGTAAATTTTGACACACAGACGAACATGTGCAATGGTTGAATAAGTGCTTGAAATTTGTTTTTCTTTTGTTCTCGAATTTTATTAATAGTAGTCATGCCTGAGTGATTGTTTTGCTTTACAAATAAAAATTGTTTTACAAGGAGTACATGCATGCATATTAAGATTCTGAGGAATGAAAAATGTTTTGCATCGGTTTAATTACTCTAAAACTTTTTTTGACGGTTATAATTTTGTTGGTGAAAAGTCACAATTAATAATGTGAAAAGCTACTAGATATATTTTCTTTTATGAAAAGACACCATTTAAATTGTTCAAAAGTGACAAATAAAAGACTGGTAATTAGTTTCTTAATTATTTGATAAACAATTATGGGGTAGGAAAGAATTCGATGATTAATTATATGGTTAATTGTTTCATATAGTTTTACGAATCCATGTAGTTATATAATATTAATAAGGAGAAAATCCATAATTCTTGGGTAGTTCAAAATATGTAAAGATATAAGTTATCCCTAAAAATTGTATTAGTTTAAAAGAAATTATAAAAATATTTAAGGATTTATTCTTTCATAGTAATTTGTTTTTTCATTCTAAAAATGCAATGGTTTATACAAAATTATTAAAATATGTAAAGATGTTTTTTCACTATAAAAATTACATAAATTTTGAAGAGGTTTTAAAATAGTCTAAAAATGTAACTTTTCATTCTAAACTTGTAAAAATTTTAATGATTTTTCTTTTAGTTCTTTTTCATATCTATTTATTATATGTTTTCAAAAATCTTTCAAATTATCTAAAAAATTCTGAGGTAATTCGTTTTGTTGAGTAACTAATTATTTATAATATTATATAAAATATAAGGTTTTAAATTAAATTTTATGGATTATAATATCCTCTTTTGTGTGATTTTTTTAATTATGATTTGGTTTCAATAAAATATTCGAATCTATTTTGCAATATTTTTTATTAGTAGATAAGTATCAAAAAAATGTAAAACAAGAACATTTTTTTATATGTGCACTTTTCCATTTATACATGAATTTGATATATGTATTATTAATTTAGTAAATCTCTAATTACACTTAAATAGAGAATGATTGTTGGAAATTTAAGTAAATATTTGTAATCATTTAAGTTAACTATTTCAATTTTCTGGATAAACAGTTGAAACTAATTAAATGAAACCATTGCAATATCTAGTGATGAACCATTGTAATTGTTAGTGGTGGTAGTATTTGGTGATGAATCATTACAGTTTTTGGGGAATGCTATACCAATATATGATTCTTCGAAAGCAGTTAATTCTTTAGTAAAGTATAATTCACAAAAATACAAATAATAAAAAAGAAGAAGAATGCATGTGTAATTTACCAAGAACAACATGTTGGACATGATTCTTACAGTTGCTATGCAATCTTGTTTTGACTATACATATATTCTTACATGGTTTCAAATAAATTATGAGTATCCTACTCATCCTTATAAATTATCTTATCAGTTTAGTAAATTATTATGTTTAAATGCGTTTGCTTTTAATTAGTTTTAAATATATTAAATTGCATTTCAAATTTCAAATAAATTACAAAAATAATAATAAGATATATATATATATATATATTAATTGCTATGTACATATTTATAGTTTCTAAATTTGTAAAACAAATATAATTTTAGTGCATATATATAAATAAACATAGACAGGTGCAATCTATATTGTTAGTTGAAAACAAAAATAAACAGTTAAAAATATTAGTTATAAAGTATGATATATATATATATATATATAATTTTATAAAATGAGTTCGCGTGCGACATCGCACGGGTTCCTTACCTAGTTTATATATAAAGAGAGGCTAAAGTTTCTATTTTTGAACTTTTTGGGGTTTGTTAGGATTCAAGGGCTAACGAAAACGGTGTCAAGGTATCCAACATACCGTAGACATTTTGTGGAATTAGTGAAGAAACTATCGGATGATTTGGAGGTCCAGGACCGTGACGGTTCAGAAACTATAAGAGAAGCGCCTGGTCCGGTTAAGATATTTTCTAGGATATTCAGTCATAGATCGTTCAGAAGGAAAGAGAGTATCAATGGATCCGACCAAGAATCTCGGAATGGTGTCTCAAGGATGGTAGATATCGTTTGATCAATGGGACGTGTGGATAATGTTATAATGATTTGGATTGTTTTGATTTGTAGAAGAGTACTGTTATGAAACAAAGTATATGTCTTCGGTCAAGAACCTGTAATTTTGAAAAGTTCCCTAGTAAATGCCTCTCATCTGTAAATCATGTGACATGTTTTCCCAACTCTCAATCAATTCCAACCAACCATGAATTTCTCGTCTTTTTTAATTTGTTTTTGCAGTACTTTGCACATGCAAAATGTTCTCATGTTTTGAAATAAGAAGTTCATACATGGTGAAAAAACAGAAGTTTTTTTTTTGGTAAGATGTTAAAAGTAGTTTACCAAGTAATTCAAGCCAATTTTTTTTTTTTGAATTAGTATTAAATTTATTCAAGAAAAAAACCTTTTTACAGAGAGCGAAGTTTATGCATGGTGATTATTTTTCTTGCAGATGTGACGGTGTTTCTCACTTTCTAAACGGGACGGGCTTCCTCTTGCCGGCTCCTCTTTTATTCAGTAGGTAAAGGCATCCAATAAAATAATACCACGTGTTAGATAACACTCTCCTCGAGACGAGCACGCGCCTTTTGGAAATTTTCCAGTGCTGTGACGGCCACGATTGACCTAAGTTAGTATCTATAACGAACGGTCACAATGTCTCAAAGAGTTACTTGTACAAAAGATCTACGGCTCTTATACGTAGATGAAGCTGAGCCTCACATCTACAAATACGCACACGTAGGTGATCTTGCTAATTTTGTGTTTATTATAAATTAATTATTTTCCGAAAAATATAAATACTCAAATTAATATTCAGCCATCTTCAATCTCCCGTGAAAATGGCGTCCGGCTTGATCGGAAAATTGGTTAGAACCAATCCGTCGCGATTAACCACCGCGGCGAGGCTAATCCCGTCGCGATGCACAGCCTCCGCACCACAACCGGAATCAAAACCTTCGTCTAACGGCGGCAAACCATCGAACCTGAAGACGTTCCAGATCTACCGATGGAACCCCGACAACCCCAGCAAGCCCGAGCTCCAAGACTACCAGATCGATCTCAAGGACTGCGGCCCGATGGTCCTCGACGCCCTAATCAAGATCAAGAACGAGACGGATCCCTCCCTCACGTTCCGCCGCTCGTGCCGAGAAGGGATCTGCGGCTCGTGCGCGATGAACATCGACGGGTGCAACGGCCTCGCGTGCCTGACGAAGATCGAGGAGGGGGCGAAGGAGACGACGACGATCACTCCCTTGCCGCATATGTTTGTGATAAAGGATCTGGTGGTGGACATGACGAATTTTTATAATCAGTATAAGAGTATCGAGCCGTGGCTGAAGAGGAAGAGTCCGGCGTCGGATGAGCATGGGAAGGAGATTCTGCAGAGTAAGAAGGATAGGGCGAAGCTTGATGGGATGTATGAGTGTATTTTGTGTGCTTGTTGTAGCACGTCGTGTCCTAGTTATTGGTGGAACCCTGAGTCTTATCTTGGCCCTGCTGCTTTGCTGCATGCTAACAGGTAATGATTAGAGATTGGTAGTGTTGATGGCTTGTGAATAATGGATATAGAAATGAATTGCGAATGATAGGACTTAGGACCTGCTTTGAGAATTTGAATGGATGGTTGGGAAGATTCGTGTATACATAACTTGTTGTTAGCTGCATTGATTCGACTTGTATCTAATTGTAGGAACCGCATGTTCAATGTTTTGGTTTAGGAAGTTGGTTTTGATTGAGTTAGTAGATAAAGTTTTGATCTTTCGATGTGTTTGTAACACTATTCAAGTTGAATTTTTAGGGGAATAGGTTGCATGTTGTAGGAATAGGAACCTGTTTTTTAGAATGTGCATGGAGGGTTGGGAAGATTCGTGTATATATATCTTGTTGTTAGCTGCATTGATTCGACTTGTATCTAATTGTAGAAACAGTATGTTCAATGTTTTGGTTTGGGAAGTTGTTTTTTTTATCGAGTCAGTAGATAAAGTTTTGATTTTTCGATGTGTTTGTAACACTATTCAAGTTTCTTTTTTATGGGAATAGGTTGCATGTTGTAGGAATAGGAACCTGTTTTTTAGAATGTGCATGGAGGGTTGGGAAGATTCGTGTATATATATCTTGTTGTTAGCTGTATTGGTTGGACTTGTGTTGTGGTGCTTGAATTAGTGTTTCCAGTCTAGCTAATTGTAGAAATATTATGTTCCGTGTTTTGGTTTGGGAAGATGATTTTGATTGAGTTAGTAGATAAAGTTTTGATCTTTCAATGTGTTTTAACACTATTCAAGTTGGCTTTTTATGGGAATAGGCTGCATAATGTAGGACTAGGAACCTGTTTTCAGACAGAATTTGCATGGATGGTTGAGAGTTCGTGTATACAACATATCTTGTTGTTAGCTGCATTGATTCGACTTGTGTTGTGTGGTTCTTCACTTTTGTTTTGCTGCTTGAATTGGTGTTTCCAATCTAATTGTAGAAACAGTATGTTCAATGTTTTGGTTTGGTCAGCTGTTTTCAGTCGAGCCAGTAGATAAAGTTTTGATCTTTCAATGGGAAGATTCGTGTACGCATATGACATATCTTGTTGTTAGCCGCATTGACTCGGCTTGTGTGGTTCTTCATTTCTGTTTTGCTGCTTGAATTGGTGTTTTAGCAATCGGATTGTGGAAACAGTATATTCAATGTTTTTTGGTTGGGGAAGCTAATTATAATCGAGGTAGTAGATAAAGTTTTGATCTTTCGATGTGTGTTGTAACAAGATACTTGTTTTCACATGTGCAGGTGGATAAGCGACAGTCGTGATGAGTATACTAAGGAAAGACTTGAGGCTATTGACGATGAGTTCAAGCTTTACCGTTGCCATACGATCTTGAATTGTGCCCGTGCATGTCCAAAGGGTTTGAACCCAGGCAAACAGATCGCGCATATCAAGCAACTTCAGCGTTGAACTGCTTTTTGAAGTGTTGTGCGGTCACTGAAGCTAATAATCTTCACAGTCTTGGATTTTCAATTCATTTTTTGTATTGTTGTTGCCACACCTGAAAGAAACTCTTTTGGCAAGTCTTCCCAAGTAGATGAGCTTTGTGGTTGTATCTTGCTGAAAAATCTCTCGAGTAATAAAACTGAAGAAAACTTAAACCTCATCTACTCTTTTGTGTTCCACCTGCAGTGTTTTATAAAATATACATGAACACAACGTGGTAAGATTAACATAACCACAAGTACTGGCACAAACAAGAAAAGATACATTGACAACATTTGCTCTGTTATTCATATCTTTTGGTCACGGACATAACAGCGACAAAGAAGATGGTGGGTCTCGCGATAATGATGAAATTTTTTGTATGATGTGCGGGTTATGATGGAACATGTGTTGGATGATTTGATGAAGAAGATGGTTGGTGTTTGGTCTGAAAAGGAAAGAAACGATGATGCCCTCTTTCACGTGGCTCAGCTTTTTCTTTTGGGAATGTAATATAATTGTTTATAGAGACGCTTGTTTATTTTATCTTTCACGTAAAGTTGATATTGATACCTTTATTATTATTATCAAACAAGAGCCAAGTTCAAAGAACAAGATTGAGATCATATCAAGAAACTGGACTTGTTCTTCATCACATAGTACATGAAACAAAAGAAGCTACTTCCAGTTTTTTTTTCCTATTGTACTCGAGTCTCTCTTCTTAAACTGGTGAAAAAAGAGCATACTCGTTGACATGACATCTACGTAATAACGAAATTGTTTGTGTTTTAATCACTAAGTAGTAGCTTGATCGAACGATCTGAGTTTTTGAAAACCCTAAGATCGATCTCTTTTATTCTTCCATGTGCCATGTGCAGACTTTGTGTGTAGTGTCTTGGTTCCCCCCCAAAGAGTTTCTTCAACGTTATTTTCTTTAGCCTTTCTTTAAGATTCTCTTCTTACAGTCTTGGGCTTGAAACAAAGACATAGAAACTGCTTCTTCTGTTTCTTCGTCTCCCTCTTTCCCTGCCCAACACGCAACAGATAATATGAGAGTCATCTTGATGTGACCATGTGATTTCAATTGAAGAAAGATCTTACCTTCTTCCTGCTATGATTCTGATCTCGAGTTTTAGCATTACCCCTGAAACAGCTGGAGGTAAAACAAAAAGAAACAACCATAATCAAAAACAGTAACAAAACCAATACTAACAAAGAGAGAGTCTGACTTACTTCAAGAAACTGAATTTCTTGCGGTGAACCGGTTTCTCTTCATTCTTCTCTGAGATTTGAGTTATCGGTCTTTCGCTGTATTTTAAAAAACAATCAGTAAAGAGTGACAAAGATTAGTGTTACATAGAGAGAAACAACAAACCTTGTTTTCTCTGGTGTAGTAGCAACCTCCGTCCTTGTCTCTATAGGTTTAGGAGGAGGGATTGTTTTCTCCAGAGACAATCTAAACACCGGTCTGTTCTTGGTCATCGATCTCCTTGTTTTCTCCTCTTTCAACAACTCTTCATCTTGCTCCTTCTCCTCCTCCTTGTCATCACACTCACTTTTCTCTTTTACTACTTCCATTTCATCATCCACGGCATCAACAAGAACGTCGTCGTTTTGAATACTTTTCCTCTCGGTGGTTGATTCTTCCTCCGGTAACAAACTCAACGGAGGCTGCGTCTCCAAAGCCTGAAGCAAGACTTCAGCTGGCGTCACGGTAGGTTGCTCTTCCGTTGCAGCTTTCTTGGCTTCGGCTATTCTCTTGTAATGAGCTTCGAAGAAGGCTTTCTTCTGAGCGACGGAGCCAGGACGAGAGTACTTCTCTGCTTCTTCCACATACTTCTTGTGCGAAAACGTTGACCACTTGCCCCACTCAAGATTCTCTGTCATGAACTTCCCAAACGAGATTGATTGGTTAAGCGCATGGTTCGTGTGATCCTGCAAACAAAACAAAACAAAAAACTCACATCAAAATCACAAAGTTGGAAACTTTTCAGTTGAATCTAATGAAGAAACTAATCGTTTGCTTCCTCTCTCTCTCTCTAGAATCCAAAGTTGGAAACTTTCAGTTGAATCTATCTGCTACTTTCTCTCTCTCTCTAGAATGAAACTTTTCATATTTGGTTTCTTAGAGACTCCATTAACAACAAACCCAGAAGCTTCCTTTGTTCAATATCGATAAAGGTTGAAACTTTCTTGGTGGGTATTCATGAAAAGCTTATAAAACAGAGCCCAGTTTCCGTTGGGATATTTTCCGGGAAAATTTCCCAAAAAAAAAACAGAGCTTTTTAAAAATAGAAAGGAATCAATAAATTGGAGAAGAAGAGACTAACCTCATGAGAATCGGTACGGGTAATAGGAGCTGCGAAGGAATATGAATGAGCTAGAACTGCAGATTCACCCATTTTTTAGCTTCAAGACAAAACCCAGAAGAAAATAAAGGTTTTCTATTTTTCTGGGGGAAAGTGTTTTTTTGCTTCGTCGTCAATAAAACGTCTCTTGAAATTCAAAATTTGAAAGGGGAGAAATGTTTTATCTCTCTCTCTCTCTCTGTATGTATGTCGTTGAAAGGGATTCTCTCAAGCTGAGGTGGGGAGAAGATCTCAAGAATATTATTTAGATCTGGGTCCCACCAACAATTTGAAGATAAAATCAAAACATAAATTAATGTTTCAATTTTTTTAGGTTTTGTTATTTTTTGAGGATAGGAAATTAAAAAGGATTATAGAATTATAAAAAAAACTTGGAAGAAATGATTTTTTTGTTTTGATGTGGTCGTTGAAATGAACTGGTTGAGAATTGAAGCAAAAGGAAAATAAAATGTTTAGTTTTTTTTTTAATTTTCTTTTTCTCTTGTGATAAAAGGAAAAAAACTGTTAATTCCAGAAACTTGGTCTTCTTCCTGGCAACCGATTTATGAGTCCTTTAAAATTTACATGTTCCTATTTATTAATTCTATTCCTGGAATGTTTTAATTAAAAAGTAACAAAAATAAAATCAAATGGATTTAAATCTAAGATTTCCTGTTTACATGTAAAATGAACGTTACTTTGCAAGATATTATTTTCACCATTCAGTTTCTTTTCCTTCTCTTTACCTACCCTCCATAAAATACAATTTCACCACCATCTAATTTGCGTTTAATATGTTATCGCAACTTTAGTTTTGTCTTAGACTTTGTAGCAACACCCTTTCGTAACAGTTTGGAACGATACAAGAATGATATATCGTGATTGTCTACATTTCTTGATAGTATTAAAATGCTTTGGACTAAGCGATTAAAAATGTTGGTTTCCAAGAAGATTTATTTTTCAACAAACCATGTATCCAATCGAGATACAAAGATGAAGAGTCAACTAGTGCTAATAATAGTAGTTTAACAATGTATTGAAAAGGTAAACAAGTTTGCTAATTAAACAGCACCAAAAAAGTGAATGTAAGTAAGCAAATCATATTGTGAAATTTGCATTTTTCACAGAGGTCTTCGAGTTCTATTAGATTCGAAGTTACTTCCCCTAAAAACATTTTAATTGTATATAGTTTCGTTGGTGGTAATAAAAGTAGATGAAGTAGGAGGTATCAACGTTGGTGTGTACAACCGTTTTAGAATATTTTGTAACACCAAAAAGACAGCTTTAGATTGCAAGTAATCTCTAACATGGTAGTTAGTACGATACATTACGCTTCAACCATCACAGAAAGCAACACTATTCCAGACCGGTTATATAGAGCTGTTTTATTTTGCATTCGTTTTAACGTTTAGCGATTAATGATTACAACTGCCTTTGTTTTTTCAGTTATTAATTTAAGTTTCAATGATATCTACACATTTCAGTCGCTATAAAATAAAGTAGTTATGTCTTAGAGCTTGATTGGTTTCCCCGCTACCACCCGCAAACGCAGCTTTTGCGGTTGGTAGCGGTTGACAGCGTTTCGAAACAATCATACAAACCGCTACAAATCACTTCAAACCGCTCCGAACCTCTTAAATTCAAAAGCTGGTTCCAGCTAGCGTTTGCGGTTGCGGGCGGTTGCGGGAGGATATTTTTTTTTTTTTTTAAAAAAACCATATAAATACAAAAATAAAAATATTTAATAAATTTTTTAAAATGAAATTATAAAAATACTAAAATATATCTATTATATTTTAATTAATATTATAAAATTTTAAAATAAAAATATTTTCTATAATCTTAAAAATTTTAAACTATAACTTTGAAAATATAATTTACATATTTATTATAATATTATGATTTTTGATATTTTTATAATTATATAAAATATAAATATTGTTAATTTATTATTTAATCGCTGCTGTATTTGGTAGTTAACCAGTCATAAGTATCCCGCAAACGCACCAATTTCTAACCGCAGAACCAGTCGTACAAATCTCTTAAAACCGCTAGAAACCGCAACCACCCGCATCCGCAAACACCCGTAGCCGCAACCGCAACCGCTGCGTTTGAACCAGTCAGACCCTTAATCTATTGTATAATCAATAATTGTCCCAAAAAGCTATAGAATTATTAGTTGGGGCTACACTAAAAAGGATAAATCAAGGGCAGAAGTAGCGAGTGAAGCCCACATTATGTTATCATATCACCTTGTCTATTTAAAACTTTTGGAAATTTAAATCTTACAATAAAACTTTAAAACAATATAGTATACGTATTCACATTATTAATTTAAAATATACGTTGACAAAAAAGTTAATTAATGCAAAAATATACATGTAGCAAATGTCCAATAGCTCAAAATATAAAACGATTTGACAATGAAACTTCTGATATCGAAAGCAAAAAATATATTACGTACAAAGGGCTTGGTGTACACTATTAACATAAATAATTACAGAGAACATTTTTATATTGAAATAATAAGTGAGGAGACTTGAAGATTGAAAAGATGATTATTATTTGTATACTTTCAGTGTGTTTGACGTTTTGCAGAATATTCGCGGTTTTATAATCACGTCTAATGAGGTTATTTTATATAAGAACACACTGAAAGATGACAACAAGATTCCATGTTTCTGCACAACAAGGATTCTATCACACTTTGAACAAAAATTGTAAAACACATTGATAAGAATCATTTCCTTCTCGGAGGAGGTTCACGGCTGAGATGATGCTTTTGAAGAATCTTAATATAGCTTCTCATGAGACCAAACTTATTGCTCCCAAGCTCATAGAAATAGTCCCATGGGTATATTCCTGTTCTGTGCAAGTCATCAAACACTAACCTGAATCCTCAAAACAATGATTCAGCGACAACCGAATCAACTTATAAGCAAACATGTAAAAAAAACTTTTCGTATCTTTGATGGCTAAGTTATAATGAATGTCCTTGAGGGATTTGTAAGTACCTTACCCCATAGTTTCCCACCGGTTCTGCAGACATGATTCCTACATACCGCCTTCCAGATATCACCTGATTAAAAACAAAAAAAAAACAGAAATTGATTAGGCCAAAGATGAAATCGGCAAAACTTGATGCCATAGTGTAAAGAGTAGAGCTTAAAGTTTGTCCCACTAGAATCTATGTTGATTAGTCACACAATTAATAGACAAACGACCAACAGCAAGACTAATTGCTAAGATACTTAAAGACTGCATTTTTGATAAAAAAACGTCCATAAGAAGTGAAAACTAGTAGCCATAACGCAAAGAAAACAACACCAGGACTCATTGCTAGAATCAACATCATTGCAGACTCTTTTACTTTATATAAATGATCAAAGTAGTCAGTTGCCATAGCATATCACATACATCATGGCAGACTCTTTTACTTAAAAGACATCATCTTTTTCGAAACCCACCAAGGATCTACCAATTTTCAGCCAATGGCCCAATAGAGCAGCAAATTAGTAGTCATATGGTTATACAAAAACCAAAGAACCAAACCAACTAAACTTAATTTTTGCCAACAACCCATCTAGAACCAAAGTAGAAGTTAGGAGATAGGAGCAATAACAACTCGCTAGTGGCTATAATTTTAGCTGGTCCAAGAAACATTGAAGACAGAGAAACAAAACCAGCATCCAATGCTAGTGTAGCCCTCAAAAGGAAGCCGTCACATTATTGCAATAAGCATGCATAGAAGATGAACTAAAGACAAGAGTATCAAAGTCTAGAAACCATCTCTGATGCATAAAGTTTTCACCTTTTCACCACCGATTGATCTGACTTTCCCATCAGCAGCTGGGCTATGCACTCTCAGAAACTCAGATGAGAAACTGAACTTGCTGCCATCTGCATACTCTACCTCAACCTTCAAAAGGATAATCGATTCATCAATCAGATTCCAAAATCGAATGAAGAGTTCAAAAACACACAGCGAAGCTTACGTTTTTGGGAGATACAATAGAGAATCCTGAGATTTTTGGAACAGCTACATCACCCTTGCCGTGGATTCTCCGGCTAATCACTCTCGTAATCGCCAACATGTTCTTGTTCCGGCGATCGCCGGAGACGACGACTCTTCTCACTCAAATCATCTCACTCCCCGTAAATGATTCATTATTTGGCCCAATTACAGGCCTTTTGGGCTTAATTGCTTTAATTTTTAATAACGAATAACAAACGACGACGTATAGTGGAACTAAGTGCTGGTTGGGTCCCACTTACTCCACAAACTTTAGTCAAAGATAAAGGTAGTGAGTAGAGTACTACCTAAACAAGATCACGCCTCACTCGGAAAATCGAAACAATATAAAAAATATTTTCCGAAATGGTTAAAGACTTAAAGTTATAAAAGCTGTAAAGATATCATGACTTTGAAAATATAATACGCAAGGTATAAGTATAAACATATTTTTTTCCCAATATGACTTATACCAAAAATATATTAATAAATGATTAATTAGGTGATTTTCATTTTCCTATTAATTAACGGATGAGAGAAGTTTAAAGGATTCTCATCAATAACTCAAAGAAAGTGAAGTAAAAAAAAACCGTCGGTGAAAGTAAATTCATTTTTACTCAATAAAGCAGTTAGATTAATAGGAGACCAGTAGTTTTAGAGAGTTTCTCGTTCCCCCCAAGTTCGTGACTCTCATTCATATTCTTCAGGTAAAATTCCTTTATTTTTTTTTTAATTAAAAGGAATATTGAAAAGAAAAATAAAGAAATTATATTCTTCTGCTAATCATCAACCTATATTCTCGTGCGTGTGGGCTTACAAGAAGGAGCAACATAGAGGAACATAGCTTCTCCTCCAGTACATAGACGGCCAGCGCCGGCGATATCGGCGGCGTAGGAGATGAAAAATCGTAGGAAACTCAGTGGTGTTTGCGGTACGTGGAGGACGTTCTTCTGGTTCGTCGTTCTGTTTGTCTTCTCCTTCGTTCTCTTCTCCACCATGTTCGTCTTTAAAGGTATAATTATGATCCGAGTTTTTTTATTTTTATTTTGTTAATCAGAAACTAAAAATTTAAATTTAGCAGGTAAGTTTCGCCCGGTGGTACGTACGACGATAAGCTTCTCAACGGCCAAAGCGGTTCTCCGCCGTGAGTCCGTAACGCTATCTCCGGCGGTTTCGATTCGCGAAGCGGTGAAGTTACCTGAGCAGACGCTGGTTTTCCTTAAATACCCTCCGTCTCTTCGGTTATATACTAGAGACGATCTGGTTTGCGTTTTCTCCGGCGGCGGAGACTCGTCGAAGCTACGGAAGGAGTATCCGACGGCGGTTGACAGCGACAAATTTAACGGTCAGATCGTACGGTGCCCCGAGACGCCACGTGGATACAACGTATCGCTTGCGGTGTCGAGATGGACGGCGGATGATCACATTCCCGCTGGGCCCACTCACCAATGGGATTGGCTTGTTTACGACGCCGTGATCGATCACGATAACTCCACGGTGGTTTTCGTCAAGGGTTTAAATCTACGGCCGGGGAGAGTTGCTGACGTGTCGAGGTACGAGTGCGTGTACGGCTGGGATTTCGCGAAACGTAATCGGTTAATAAGATCTGACGTGTTCTCCGCGGCGCAGGAGATTATACGGTGCAGAACTCCGTTAACTGTGTTAGATGGGCCGAAGTCAGCCCATGGGCCGGTTAAAGTCTCGGTTAGAATCAAAGGAGGAACTGGAATGCTTCCATCCATCGCTCAACCGGGTCGGATCATTAACCCGCCGCGACGGAAACCGTTTGAGATGTGCGTTTGTACCATGACGCGAAACGCAGCCGCGGTTTTAAGAGAATGGGTGATGTACCACGCCGGGATCGGCGTTCAACGGTGGTTCATCTACGACAACAACAGTGACGACGATATCATCGCCGAGATCAGGGATCTCGAAAGCCGCGGCTACAACATCTCTAGACATTTCTGGCCGTGGATCAAGACTCAGGAAGCGGGATTCTCGAACTGCGCGATTCGTGCAAGGAGCGATTGCGATTGGGTCGCGTTCATCGACGTCGACGAGTTCTACTATATCTCTTCGGGTCAATCACTAACCAGCATCATCAGAAACCACACCGTCTTTGATACGATCGGTGAAATTCGAACGCCGTGCCACAGTTTTGGACCGTCCGGTTTGCGTAACCGGCCTCACGGTGGAGTCACGGAGGGATACACTTGCCGTGTGATTTTACCGGAGAGACATAAAAGCATACTCCGGCCGGAGGCGATGAACGATACTCTGATCAACGTAGTGCACCATTTTCACCTGAAAGATGAGTTCACGTTTGCTGACGTGGATAAAGACGTTATGGTAATTAACCACTACAAGTATCAGGTTTGGGATGTTTTTAAAGAGAAGTTTTATAGGAGAGTCGCGACTTACGTGGCGGATTGGCAGAACGATGAGAATGTCGGGTCGAGAGATCGGGCACCCGGTTTAGGAACCCGACCGGTCGAACCACCTGATTGGGCCGAGAGATTCTGTGAGGTTAATGACACTGGGCTTAGAGATCAGGTTTGGGAGAGGTTCAAAGACATTAAAACGCATCGTTTGATATGGGAAAGAGAGGAAGATGAAGATAGACTTAAAAAGGCCTCGTTGGCCCATACTAGGATAGCTCAACAGATTTAACAAGAGCTGAATAAAACTCTCATTAGTCAAAATAATTTTAGTTCATGGAAGATAGATTTTTCTCTGTAATTTTGGTCGAGTAGTGAAGTAAAAATAAGGCAGTTCACAAATAAAATGATGAACTAGTAAATACGGAATAGTACGTAAAAACAGAAAGAAATCAAATGTAAATATCTTAGAGTTCAATAGGCCCAATAGAAATCAAGATTTTAAAAATGGAATCCGACCGTTGGGAGAGAACTATTATCTTCTTTCCTCTCTCTCTCTGGAGCGTTCTCGGAGGAATCAACAGGAAACACGAACCCTAGATCTTGACAATGGTGAGTGAAACACCATCCAAAGCTACTAATCGATCCGTAGCTGGATCGAGCGCGGACATTTTCATCAGCCCGAGATTCAAATCGGCGGCGGCTCTGGCGGGTTGGGACGAAGAGGATCTGATAATCGCTAGCTTCGTGGTGGAAGACACCCCTGAAAGAAGTTCATCTAAGCGAAGGAGACGATCTAATCTGTTGTCTAAAACAAGCCCACCTTCTTCAGGTTCAAGAAGGTAACCACTTTTCTTTAGGGTTCTTCAGATTGGGATCCTCTGTTTTTATAAAAGTTTCGATTTTTATTTTGAATTCCAGGAGGCAAAGGATTAAGCAGAGTTCTAATCAGTTTCCTGTTATTGATCTTGATGAAGTAATTAGACGCGAAGGTACTTTCTTTATTGATCTTGTGGTGGAAACATTAGGATCAATGAAATTAGAGATAAAGATTGATTTTTTTTTTTGTTGCTCTGTTTTGGTTTCAGAGGAAAAATCTGCAGAGAAGAAGAAGAGAAAGAACAAGGAGACAAAAACAGAAACAAAAGAAGAGAAGAAGGCAGAGAAGGATGAGAAGATCTTGCCAGAGGAGAAGAAGTCAACTTCTGTTGTGCTTCCTTGTATAGATAAGCTTCGTGATGAGTTGTCTTGTGCAGTATGAATTTAAACCTTGAGACTCTTTTCTTTTGGTAGTTCCTTGATTAGTGTTCTTAAAATTGAAATTTTGCTTTGTGATTCTGCAGATTTGTCTTGAGATCTGCTATGAACCAAGTACTACAACTTGTGGACACAGGTAGATCTAACTACACAACATCACATAACTGTCATTGTGTGGTGAATTTGGTACTGACTTGTTCACTTCTGTGTCTGTGTAGCTTCTGCAAGAAGTGTTTACGGTCTGCAGCAGATAAATGTGGAAGGAAATGCCCTAAATGCAGGCAACTAATAGGGTAAAACAGAATCAAACTCTTTTTCAGATTGAAAGATTCAAACTTTATCTAAACAATGGTGTTTAACCATGCAGAAATGGAAAGTATTGTACTGTTAATACAGTTCTTTGGAACACAATCCAGCTTCTGTTCCCTAAAGAAGTGGAAGCGCAGAGAGCTGCTGCTTCTGCTAACTTCCTAAGCAAGGAAACGCCGAGTCCTAGAGACTCTACTCAGCGGCTAAGAGCCAGGAACAGAGAAACTGCGCTTCAAGCTAGGTTGCAGAGAGAGGATATCTCGAGGTTACTTGTGTCTGAAGAGAGAAGCGAGAGGAGGAGGAGAGGGGGGAGTGTGAGGTTGGATCAAGATAGTGATGCAGCGTTCGCGTTGCGGTTACAGCGGCAGGAATTTGCGTCTGCGTTTGGCGTTACGGCGGCTGGGGCAACTTCCTCTTCTTCTTCTTCTTCGTCGTCGGATGTTTCTCTGTCGAGAGCAAGAGCTAACCTACGAGCTATGGCATCAAGAGCTTCTCGTAGGCAATGATAGATGAATGATGATCATTTTATCAATGACATCTTTAAAACCAACCACATTGTATTCCTTTACGTTTTCTTTCAACAACACATTGTATGTTGTCTCTTTTCCGTTTACTTGAAATCTATATTTCTTAGAGAATGTTTTGACATCTGAAGATCTTAAGAAAGGCCTATAGACAGAATCATTTACATGGGTTCACTACTCATACGGATCATGAAGCTCGAACCAAGTGAATGCTAGTTTGGTCGAACTTGCCTTGTCTTTTTGATACTTGCTATTATTTCTTCTTCTGCATCTATTTAGTTAATGGATGCTTGTAGTCTTGTAGAGGGTGGCTAGTATGCCATCAGAGTCATTTTCCGGTTAATGAAACTAAATTCAGTACAAAAAATATAAAAAAAAGAAAATAATTTTGTTTAAAACGCAATTTTATTAATCTAATCTGTTTCAACAATGCACAAAATAATTTGGCTCCACGTTCTTCCTTTCTTAATTTCTTATATTTTTTTAACTGTTTGCAACGGATTATTCTCAGCTGGTGAAGATGGTGTCGACACCTGATGAATGGTCTGCTTTCTCTACACATATAGAAGAATTCAATCGCAGTAAGACTTTCTTCCCTCACTTCCGGATCAGACATATCTTTAGAGCACAAATACCTTGGCGGACAAGTTTGCACGCGGTGCGAGGAGTTCTCCTTCATCTTTGCTTTATGTCGATTTAATCCCACCGGTTTGGCTTGCTAGACCGATTGGAGTTTCTAGTTAGTTTTTAGTTGATGTTGTAAAAAAAAAGTTTTTTAAACAAAGTTTTGACTTATATAATTTTTTTTTCTGACAAATAAATCATTACTGGCAGACCTGTACAATGTGTACATAGAATGTCGTCATAATGGCAATGCAAATTTGTCAAATTAAAGTTGGCACTAATCTAAAGACTTTGGGTCGTCTGTATTATGTCATTTTCATATAATGTTACAGAATAAAGCAAAAATTATCCAATATTTTCAATAATTAGCATATTATTCTATCTCGATTAAGCTTCGAGAATACTATAATCACTAGGATAAGACCCGCGCCTTGCGCGGAATTAAGTTATTATTTTTATTATATTTTGGAGAATGAAACAATAGTTTGGCTTCATTTGGATTACGGGTGTTCAATCCGGATATCGGGTTGGTTTCGGTTCGGTTCGGTTTTTTCGGTATTTGGTTAGTAAAATATAACTACTATTCTAAATCCATATTTATTTTGACTTTAGTCTTTCACATACTTTTGAAAGATTTCAACTGGACGACTAAATTGATCAGCCAATCTTGTTGCTTTAAATCATTAGTGTTTATATATATATATATATATATTATTTAGTTTGAATATTTATTAAATAAAAATTCATATGCGTTATATTTTATGATCATTTGTAACTTATTATAACAAAAAAATAATCTATTGATCACAAAATTTTCAGAGTGGGAATATTCAAATTTCTAATAATATATAGACGTTTTGAAAAATTCAAATATAACATATAAGAAAAAATATAAATATTTTTATTATATATTTAATGTGATTTTTTAATATCTTTCAATAATATAAAATTAAAAAAAAAGAACTAAGATACCAAATTGTTATCAAATATTTATTATTCATAATAATTAATTTTCATATATACGTTAATCATATTAGGTAATTTCGTAGCTTCTAATTAAGGAAAGTGCAAAAAAAGTTTGGTAGATTATTTATCAATTCGATAGTTAGTTTAATAAAAAATATAATGTAAGTCAAGATGGACCAACCTATTTTTCTAAGAATAGTATATTTTATATAGTCATTTATTAAATGAGAATTTATAATCATACAGTTCTATGATCATTCATATCATTTTATAACTGAATATTTAAATCATCGATAACAAAATTTTCAATGTGAAATCTTTAATAAGTTTATAATTTATAAATGTTTTTGAAAATTCATTGAAAGTTTTAATATTAAAATATTTATGTAATCTTATGGTATATAGTATAATCTATATATATATATGTTTTATTATTAAATGATATTTTTTACTCATATGGTTTTAAAATAATGTGTATCTTCTTATAATATTAAATAAAAGTTCATATTAATAGAATTTTATGATCATTTGTAACTTATTATGACAAAAAAATAATCTATTGATCACAAAATTTTCAGAGTGGGGATCTTCAAATTTCTAATAATTTATAGACGTTTTGAAAAATTCAAAATATAACATATAAGAAAAATTTAAATGTTTTTATTATATATTTAATGTGATTTTTAAATATATTTTAATAATATAAAATTAAAAAAAGAACTAAGATACAAAAATTGTTATCAAATATTTATTATTCATTATAATTAATTTTCACATATACGTTAATCATATTAGGTAATTTCGTAGCTTTTATTTAAGGAAAGTGCAAAACATTTTTTGGTACGTTATTTATCAATTCGATAGTTAGTTTAATAAAAAGTGTAATATAAGTTAAGATGGACCAACCTATTTTTCTAGGAATAGTATAATTATTTATTAAATAAGAATTTATAATATACGGTTCTATGATCGTTCATATCGTTTTATAACAAAATATTTAAATCATCGATAACAAAATTTTCAATCTGAAATCTTTAATAAGTTTATAATTTATAAATGTTCTTGAAAATTCATTGAAAGTTTTAATATTAAAATATTTATGTAATCTTATGGTATATAGTGTTTAATATATATATATATATATATTTATTTATTTATTTTATTATTAAACGATATTTTTTACTCATATGGTTTTAAAATCATGTGTATCTTCTTATAATAAAAATGTTAAACCGTTGATCATTAATTTTTAACATAATAATTTTAATAGTTTTAGTCATTTATTGTCGTTTTTAAAAATTCAAAATATAACATATACGAAAAAATCTAAATTTTATTTTATAGCTAATTTGATTGTTTAATTTATTTTAATAATATAAAATTAAACAAAAAAATGATGGAGGAGATATACATTGTTATCAAATCTTTATTATTAAAATCATTAATTGTCATATATATATTAGTCATTTATGGTAATTCCGTAGGTTTTATTTAAGGAAAGAAAATATCATATCATATCATTATATCATATAGTTTGACCAACTTATGTATCTAACAACATATAAAAATCGAATGTGGACCTACTTATTTTTCAATTGAATGTAATTGACTACCTAATTGAGTGCCACCTATGCATTGGGGCCTCTTTTAATTAATACAAAATTGAGGTTACATCTTTTCAAATGTTCCTCAATTAATATATAAGGGATTTTATCCCATAGCATTTTATGAAACATTTAAATGAACATACTCTATATCATATATAACCCCTATATGATCGATGACTATATATTTAAACAATCAATTTTAAAAACACTATAACGTGAACGAACTATATCATATTTGTAGAAAAAGAAAAAATATTATAACATGTTCTATCTATTCATAACTTGAATTCTTGTGTAAACAATATATATATGATAATTAGATTCATCTATCAACCAGGAGATATGCATAAAATAGATAATCCTAGACTAAAACTATTCTAAATCAAAATTCAAAAGGATTTGTAAATTCAGAGAGGATCTAGGAGATATGCATGAAAAAATGATTTTGATAACCATAATTTCAAAAATAAAGTTGATAATTATAAAAAATAAAATGAAAATTCATTAAATTTCTCAATTATTTAGATTCTCCATGAGATTTTCTATGAACATATGATATATTCCTAAGTAGACTACCAGACAAGATTTTCTATTTCATAAAAAATATTAAGAACATTAAGATATAAAAATGATCCAAACTATTTTTAAAGTAATGATGATTAAAACCTGCTTCAAAAGCGGGTCCGAAGTTCAAATTAAAAGTAAAGTTAAGCAATTTAAAATACTGACAAACATCTACTCTATTACTGAGTTTTGATATCAGTTTAATTATATTATATTCTTGGTTGATCTTATTCAGTTACAATCATTTTCCCAATTTATCAACTTAATCTTCAAAATAATTTGAGATATACAAAAGAAAAATCATGTTAGAGCTCCGGCAACATGTCTTATTGAAAATAAAACTAGTAAGAAAGTCAACGATGAAATACTATAAAGAATTTCTAGCTGGAGTTAAAAATATATCACTTTTAAAAATCTTCACACAAAAGGTTTTAAACTTCTCTATATAAACCAAACTTCCAAGAACCTCATCATTTCACAACAAAAAACACATACGAGTCTTGTCTCCATTTTATCATCCTTAGCAGCGTGATCAGAAACAGCGTCCGACAACATGATGAAGAAGATCTTTATTCAGATCACTGTGGCTTGTCTTCTGTTGCCATGATTGCGATCGTCTCGGCTCAGGATAAACACGATGATCATGACCACCTGAAGGCAGCCGCCACGAACCACGCATCAA